>NC_135834.1:5700895-5843395 GCF_964213995.1 Mustelus asterias | reverse complement strand
ACATGGGGAGGTAGTCAATTGGATTCGACACTGGCTCAATGGAAGAAGCCAGAGAGTGGTTGTGGAGGATTGCTTCTCTGAGTGGAGGCCTGTGACTAGTGGT
The DNA here is from genome assembly GCF_964213995.1 of Mustelus asterias. NCBI lineage: Eukaryota > Metazoa > Chordata > Chondrichthyes > Carcharhiniformes > Triakidae > Mustelus > Mustelus asterias. The sequence goes on along the minus strand of NC_135834.1, from coordinate 5,843,292 downwards.
GTGCCGCAGGGATCGGTGTTGGGTCCATTGTTGTTTGTCATCTATATCAATGATCTGGATGATAATGTGGTAAATTGGATCAGCAAATTTGCTGATGATACAAAGATTGGAGGTGTAGTGGACAGCGAGGAAGGTTTTCAAAGCTTGCAGAGGTTATTTAGACCAACTAGAAAAATGGGCTGAAAAATGGCAAATGGAATTTAACGCAGACAAGTGTGAGATATTGCACTTTGGAAGGACAAACCAAGGTAGAACGTACAGGGTAAATGGTAGGACTCTGAAGAGTGCAGTTGAACAGAGGGATCTGGGAATACAGGTACAGAATTCCCTAAAAGTGATGTCACAGGTGGATAGGGTTGTAAAGAGTGCCTTTGGTACATTGGCCTTTATAAATCGGAGTATCGAGTATAAAAGTTGGAGTGTTATGGTAAGGTTATATAAGGCATTGGTGAGGCCGAATTTAGAGTATTGTGTACAGTTTTGGTCACCTAGTTACAGGAAGGATGTAAATAAGGTTGAAAGAGTGCAGAGAAGGTTCACAAGGATGTTGCCGGGACTTGAGAAGCTGAGTTACAGAGAGAGATTGAATAGGTTGGGACTTTATTCCCTGGAGCGTAGAAGAATGAGGGGAGATTTGATAGAGGTGTACAAGATTTTGATGGGTATAGATGGAGTGAATGCAAGCAGGCTTTTTCCACTGAGGCTTGGGGAGAAAAAAACTAGAGGGCATGGGTTAAGGGTGAAAGGAGAAAAGTTTAAAGGGAATATTACATAGACATAGAACATAGAACAGTACAGCACAGAACAGGCCCTTCGGCCCACGATGTTGTGCCGAGCTTTGTCTGAAACCCAGATCAAGCTATTTCCTCCCTATCATCCCGAAGTACTCCATGTGCCTATCCAATAGCTTCTTAAATGTTCCTAAAGTTTCTGACTCCACTATCTCTGCAGGCAGTCCATTCCACACCCCAACCACTCTCTGAGTAAAAAACCTACCTCGGACATCCTTCCTATATCTCCCACCATGAACCTTATCGTTATGCCCCCGAGTTACCGCTCCATTCACCCGAGGAAATAGTCTTTGAACGTTCACTCTATCTATCCCCCTCATCATCTTATAAACCTCTATCAAGTCACCTCTCAACCTCCTCTGCTCCAAAGAGAAAAGCCCAAGTTACCTCAACCTTTCCTCATAAGACCTACCCTCCAAACCAGGCAGCATCCTGGTAAATCTCCTTTGCACTCTTTCCAGTGTCTCCACATCCTCCTTGTCGTGAGGTGACCAGAACTGCACACAATATTCCAAATGTGGTCTCACCAAGGTCCTGTACAGTTGCAGCATAACCCCACGGCTCTTAAACTCAAACCCCCTGTTAATGAACGCCAACACACTATAGGCCTTCTTCACGGCTCTATCCACTTGAGTGGCAACCTTCAGAGATCTTTGGATATGAACCCCAAGATCTCTCTGTTCCTCCACATTCTTCAGAACGCTACCTTTGACCCTGTAATCCACATTTAAAATTGTCCTACCAAAATGAATCACCTCGCATTTGTCAGGGTTAAACTCCATTTGCCATTTTTCAGCCCAGCTCTGCATCCTATCTGTATCTCTTTGCAGCCTACAACAGCCCTCCACCACTCCACCAATCTTGGTGTCATCAGCAAATTTACTGATCCACCCTTCAGCCCCCTCCTCCAAGTCATTTATAAAAATGACAAATAGCAGAGGACCAAGCACTGATCCCTGTGGCACTCCGCTGGTAACCGGTTTCCAGTCCGAAAATTTTCCATCCACCACCACCCTCTGTCTTCTGTTAGATAGCCAGTTACCTATCCAATTGGCCAAACTTCCCTCTATCCCACACATAAGCCGACCGTGGGGGACTTTATCAAATGCCTTACTAAAATCCATGTATATGACATCAACTGCACTACCTTCATCGACACACTTAGTTACCTCCTCAAAAAATTCTATCAAATTTGTGAGGCAAGACTTGCCCTTCACAAATCCGTGCTGACTAACCCGGATTAAGCTGCATCTTTCTAAATGGTCGTAAATCCTATCCCTAAGGTCCTTTTCCATCAACTTACCGACCACCGAAGTAAGACTAACCGGCCTATAATTACCAGGCTCATTTCTATTCCCTTTCTTAAACAGAGGAACCCCATTCGCCACTCTCCAGTCCTCTGGCACCACCCCCGTGGACAGTGAGGACGCAAAGATCAATGCCAAAGATCAATTAGCGGGGGCTTCTTCATGCAGAGAGTGGTGGGAGTGTGGAATGAGCTGCCGGATAAAGTGGTAAATGCGGGGTCACTTTTAACATTTAAGAAAAACTTGGACAGGTTCATGGATGAGAGGGGTGTGGAGGGATATGGTCCAAGTGCAGGTCAGTGGGACTAGGCAAAAAATGGTTCGGCACAGACAAGAAGGGCCAAAAGGCCTGTTTCTGAGCTGTAATTTTCTATGGTTCTCTGTGACAATAAATCAAATATTAAGCTGATCTTTCTCTACACCCTAGCTGACTGTAACACTACATCCTGCACCCTCTCCTTTCCTTCTCCCCTATGTACTCTATGAACAGTATGCTTTGTCTGTATAGCGCGCAAGAAACAATACTTTTCACTGCATCCCAATACATGTGACAATAATAAATCAAACATGTTATACAGCCAAGATTAATTCCTGCAAGTTTTCCATTTTAAGGTATTTGGCTTTTTGACCTGGTTTTCCGTTGTTTTGTCAAATTAGGAATATCTATAAATGCACATTGACTCAAGATAAACTTCTTCCCTGCTGCCAGCGGACTTTTGAATGGACCTACTTTATATTAAGTTGATCTTTCTCTACACCCTAGCTATGACTGTAACACTACATTCTGCACCCTCTCCTTTCCTTCTCCCCTATGTACTCTATGAACAGTATGCTTTGTCTGTATAGCACGCAAGAAACAATACTTTTCACTGTATCCCAATACATGTGACAATAATAAATCTAATCTAATCAAATCAGCAAATTGAAGGCTGCATGTCTCTTGGTGTTATGCTCAGTGGGAGGTTAAGATGGGAGTTGTCTCTCCCTTCCCACCCCCAGGTTTTGTCCTGGGAACAATGCCATGCATGCCGTTCTTCAACGGGCTGAAGGGCCTCCTTCGTCTGAACCTGCCCTGTGATCAATAGGACATGCAAAAAGAGGAATGGCCCAAGGTCCAATTTCCACTGGGGAGGACCTCCTGAACGTCTGCCATTTTGACAGGGTGTCCGTGGATATGCCTGTGAAAATCCGCTGGGCAATCCAGAGACTCCATTGAAGGAATGCAAGCCCAATTTAACTGCTGACAATCTCACCTCAGAGCCAGAAGGCTGGTTCAAGATTTGAACCAGGTCTAGGCTGGCACCTGAGGGAGGAGGGAGTGCGGTACTTCCTCATCTGGTTGAGACGGTCAAACTGAGGGCCCATTTGGCTTCACGGTTGGATGTGGAAGGTTCTCCGGTCGCCATCTTGAAGGGGCGGGGCCAGTATTCATCCAGCCGTCTCTCCAAGGAGAGCTGGCTAACGCTGTGGATGGTGTAATAAGCCTTCAGAGGCAGAAGCCCCTTCACCAGAATCCATTTATTTACAAACTCTAACAGCAGTACACAGAGTGCTATCAGTCAGCAGTCTACCTTCAGGAGTGCCAGAGGAACTGACACGCCCAGTTAAATACAAGGAAAAGGCTCCCTGATTGGTCCATCATTTGACTTAATTAGGGAGTTCATATTCCAATAGGCCAATCTCAATGGCCTGATTGAAGTCATTACAGTGGGATCTTGCTGTGCGCAAATTGGCCATTGTGTTTTTAAGCTTATTTATTCGTTACAAGTGGGCTTACATTAATGCTGCAATGAAGTTACTGTGAAAATCCCCTAGTTGCCTGTTTGGGTACACTGAGGGAGAATTTAGCACGGCCAATGCACCCAATCAGCACGTCTTTTGGACTGTGGGAGGAAACCGGAGCGCCCGGAGGAAACCCACGCAGACATGGGGAGAATGTGCAAACTCCACACAGACAGTGACCTAAGCCGGGAATCGAACCCAGGTCCCTGGCGCTGTGAAGCAGCAGTGCTAACCACTGTGCCACCGTGCTGCCAACTTCCTAATGATGACCCTTCCAAAGTGCTCCATTGGCTGGGAAGCACTTTGGGATCTCCTGCAATCACGGGAGATGCTACAGAAATGCAGCTTTCATCCTTTCTTACTCTGCCAAAGAGCCAAAAACCTTTCATTCAGGAAACATCCACTAAGGGCTGAACCTCACACACAGCAGCAATGGCACAGCAGCCACTAGGAGGCAGTGCTGTCCACTGCCATACCCTCTCCTCCTGTTGTAGCAGGCACACTGAGGACAGACAGATCTCCCTGACACAGATCTCCCTGACACATGACATTTCCACTCCATCTGAGGAAGGAGCAGCGCTCCGAAAGCGAATGGTGTTTACTACGAAATAAACCTGTTGGACTTTAACCTGGTGTTGTTAAAACTCTTGCAGATCTCCCTGACACAGATGTCCCGGACACAGATCTCTCTGACACAGATCATACTGTGGAGATGCCGGCGTTGGACTGGGGTAAACACAGTAAGAAGTTTAACAACACCAGGTTAAAGTCCAACAGGTTTATTTGGTAGCAAAAGCCACACAAGCTTTCGGAGCTCCAAGCCCCTTCTTCAGGTGAGTGGGAATTCTGTTCACAAACAGGGCTTATAAAGACACAAACTCAATTTACATGAATGATGGTTGGAATGCGAATACTTACAGCTAATCAAGACTTTTAGATACAAACAACATGAGTGGAGAGAGCATCAAGACAGGCTAAAAAGATGTGTATTCGGGTATTCTGATATTCTGTGTATTATATGTGTATTCTGATATTCGGGTAAGTGTTCTCCAAGGCGGCCTTCACGACACACGACAGCGCAGAGTCGCTGAGCAGAAACTGATAGCCAAGTTCCGCACACACGAGGACGGCCTCAACCGGGATATTGGGTTCATGTCCCACTATTTGTAACCCCCACAGCTTGCCTGGACCTGCAGAGTTTCACTGGCTGTCTTGTCTGGAGACAATACATATCTTTTTAGCCTGTCTTGATGCTCTCTCCACTCATGTTGTTTGTAGCTTAAAGACTTGATTAGTTGTAAGTATTCGCATTCCAACCATTATTCATGTAAATTGAGTCTGTGTCTTTATATGCTCTGTTTGTGAACAGAATTCCCACTCACCTGAAGAAGGGGCTTGGAGCTCCGAAATCTTGTGTGGCTTTTGCTACCAAATAAATCTGTTGGACTTTAACCTGGTGTTGTTAAACTTCTTACAGATCATACTGAACAGATCTCCCTGACACAGATCTCCCTGTAAGAAGTTTAACAACATCAGGTTAAAGTCCAACAGGTTTATTTGGTAGCAAAAGCCACAAACTTTCGGAGCCTTAAGCCCCTTCTTCAGGTGAGTGGGAATTCTGTTCACAAACAGAGCTTATAAAGACAGAGACTCAATTTACAGAATAATGATTGGAATGCGAATACTTACAACTAATCAAGTCTTTAAGATACAAACAACATGAGTGGAGAGAGCATTAAGCACAGGTTAAAGAGATGTGTATTGTCTCCAGACAAGACAGCCAGTGAAACTCTGCAGGTCCAGGCAACTGTGGGGGTTACAGATAGTGTGACATGAACCCAATATCCCGGTTGAGGCCGTCCTCGTGTGTGCGGAACTTGGCTATCAGTTTCTGCTCAGCGATTCTGCGCCGTCGTGTGTCGCGAAGGCCGCCTTGGAGAACGCTTACCCAAATATCAGAGGCCGAATGTCCGTGACCGCTGAAGTGCTCCCCAACAGGAAGAGAACACTCTTGCCTGGTGATTGTCGAGCGGTGTTCATTCATCCGTTGTCGCAGCGTCTGCATAGTTTCCCCAATGTACCATGCCTCGGGACATCCTTTCTTGCAGCGTATCAGGTAGACAACATTGGCCGAGTTGCAAGAGTATGTACCGTGTACCTGGTGGATGGTGTTCTCACGTGAGATGATGGTGTCCGTGTCGATGATCCGGCACGTCTTGCAGAGGTTGCTGTGGCAGGGTTATGTGGTGTCATGGTCACTGTTCTCCTGAAGGCTGGGTAGTTTGCTGCGGACAATGGTCTGTTTGAGGTTGTGCGGTTGTTTGAAGGCAAGAAGTGGGGGTGTCGGGATGGCCTTGGCGAGATGTTCGTCTTCATCAATGACATGTTGAAGGCTCCGGAGGAGATGCCGTAGCTTCTCCGCTCCGGGGAAGTACTGGATGACGAAGGGTACTCTGTCCGCCGTGTCCCGTGTTTGTCTTCTGAGGAGGTCGGTGCGGTTTTTCGCTGTGGCGCGTCGGAACTGTCGATCGATGAGTTGAGCGCCATATCCTGTTCTTATGAGGGCATCTTTCAGTGTTTGGAGGTGTCTGTTGCGATCCTCCTCATCCGAGCAGATCCTGTGTATACGGAGGGCTTGTCCGTAGGGGATGGCTTCTTTAACGTGTTTAGGGTGGAAGCTGGAGAAGTGGAGCATCGTGAGGTTACCCGTGGGCTTGCGGTACAGTGAGGTGCTGAGGTGACCGTCCTTAATGGAGATGCGTGTGTCCAAGAATGCAACCGATTCCGGAGAGTAGTCCATGGTGAGCCTGATGGTGGGATGGAACTTGTTGATGTCGTCATAGAGTTGTTTCAGTGATTGTTCACCATGACTCCAAAGGAAGAAAATGTCATCGATGTATCTAGTGTATAGCATCAGTTGAAGGTCCTGTGCGGTGAAGAAGTCTTGTTCGAACCTGTGCATGAAGATGTTGGCATATTGAGGTGCGAATTTGGTCCCCATGGCTGTTCCGTGTGTCTGGATGAAGAACTGGTTGTTGAAGGTGAAGATATTGTGGTCCAGCATGAAGCGGATGAGATGTAAAATTGCATCTGGAAACTGGCAGTTGTCGGCCCTGAGTACTGAGCACATCGATGACATTTTCTTCCTTTGGAGTCATGGTGAGCAATCACTGAAACAACTATATGATGACATCAACAAGTTCCATCCCACCATCAGACTCACCATAAACTACTCTCCGGAATCGGTTGCATTCTTGGACACACGCATCTCCATTAAGGACGGTCACCTCAGCACCTCACTGTACCGCAAGCCCACGGAGAACCTCACGATGATCCACTTCTCCAGCTTCCACCCTTAACACGTTAAAGAAGCCATCCCCTACGGACAAGCCCTCCGAATACACAGGATCTGCTCAGATGAGGAGGATCGCAACAGACACCTCCAGACGCTGAAAGATGCCCTCATAAGAACAGGATATGGCGCTCGACTCATCGATCGACAATTCCGACGCGCCACAGCGAAAGACCATACCGACCTCCTCAGAAGACAAACACGGGACACGGTGGACAGAGTACCCTTCGTCGTCCAGTACTTCCCCGGAGCGGAGAAGCTACGGCATCTCCTCCGGAGCCTTCAACATGTCATTGATGAAGACGAACATCTCGCCAAGGCCATCCCCACACCCCCAATTCTCACCTTCAAACAACCGTACAACCTCAAACAGACCATTGTCCGCAGCAAACTACCCAGCCTTCAGGAGAACAGTGACCATGACACCACACAACCCTGCCACAGCAACCTCTGCAAGACGTGCCAGATCATCGACACGGATGCCATCATCTCACGTGAGAACACCATCCACCAAGTACACGGTACATACTCTTGCAACTCGGCCAACGTTGTCTACCTGATGCGCTGAAGGAAAGGATGTCCCGAGGCATGGTACATTGGGGAAACCATGCAGACGCTGCGACAACGGATGAATGAACACCACTCGACAATCACCAGGCAAGACTGTTCTCTTCCTGTTGGGGAGCACTTCAGCGGTCACGGGCATTCGGCCTCTGCTCTTCGGGTAAGCGTTCTCCAAGGCGGCCTTCGCGACACACGACGGCGCAGAGTCGCTGAGCAGAAACTGATAGCCAAGTTCCGCACACACGAGGACGGCCTCAACCAGGATATTGGGTTCATGTCACACTATCTGTAACCCCCACAGCTTGCCTGGACCTGCAGAGTTTCACTGGCTGTCTTGTCTGGAGACAATACACATCTCTTTAACCTGTGCTTAATGCTGTCTCCACTCACATTGTTTGTACCTTTAAGACTTGATTAGCTGTAAGTATTCGCATTCCAATCATTATTCTGTAAATTGAGTCTCTGTCTTTATATGCCCTGTTTGTGAACAGAATTCCCACTCACCTGAAGAAGGGGCTTAAGGCTCCGAAAGTTTGTGGCTTTTGCTACCAAATAAACCTGTTGGACTTTAACCTGGTGTTGTTAAACTTCTTACAGGGAGATCTGTGTCAGGGAGATCTGTTCAGTATGATCTGTAAGAAGTTTAACAACACCAGGTTAAAGTCCAACAGATTTATTTGGTAGCAAAAGCCACACAAGCTTTCGGAGCTGCAAGCCCCTTCATCAGGTGAGTGGGAATTCTGTTCACAAACAGGGCATATAAAGACACAAACTCAATTTACATGAATGATGGTTGGAATGCGAATACTTACAGCTAATCAAGTCTTTTAGATACAAACAACATGTGTGGAGAGAGCATCAAGACAGGCTAAAAAGATGTGTATTCGGGTATTCTGATATTCTGTGTATTATATGTGTATTCTGATCTTCAGGTAAGCGTTCTCCAAGGCGGCCTTCACGACACACGACAGCGCAGAGTCGCTGAGCAGAGACTGATAGCCAAGTTCCGCACACATGAGGACGGCCTAAACCGGGATCTTGGGTTCATGTCACACTATCTGTAACCCCCACGACTTGCCTGGGCTTGCAAAATCTCACTAACTGTCCTGACTGGAGACAATACACATCTCTTTAACCTGTGCTTCACGCTCTCTCCACTCACATTGTCTGTACCTTTATGACTTGATTACCTGTAAAGACTCGCATTCCAACCATTATCTTGTAAATTGAGTTTGTGTCTTTATATGCCCTGTTTGTGAACACAACTCACACTTACCTGAAGAAGGAGTGACACTCCGAAAGCTTGTGCTACCAAATAAACCTGTTGGACTTTAACCTGGTGTTGTGAGACTTCTTACAGATCACTCTGACACAGATCTCTCTGTAAGAAGTCTCGCAACACCAGGTTAAAGTCCAACAGGTTTACTTGGTAGCAAATACCATTAGCTTTCGGAGCGCTGCCCCTTCATCAGGTGATTTTGACGAAGTTTGACTCAGGCTGTGATTCTGACGCTTTCACCAAAATTGTGCCAGATGTGGTCCTTCAGACTTGACATTGGACAAATGTCAAGTCTGAAGGGAGCGGCGCGGGCTTGGAGGGCCGAAGGGCCTGTTCCTGTGCTGTATTGTTCTTTGTTCTTTGTTCTTTACTAACACGCATCTCAGCAGCTGTGTGTGTTAGCCAGTGTGTGTGTGTGTTAGCCTGTGTGTGAGTGTTAGCCAGTGTGTGTGTGTTAGCCAGTGTGTGTGTGTTAGCCAGTATGTGTGTGTTAGCCAGTGTGTGTGTGTGTTAGCCAGTGTGTGAGTGTTAGCCAGTGTGTGTGTGTGTTAGCCAGTGTGTGTGTGTGTGTTAGCCAGTGTGTGAGTGTTAGCCAGTGTGTGTGTGTTAGCCAGTGTGTGTGTGTTAGTCAATGAGTGTGTGTTAGCCAGTGTGTATGTGTGTGTGTGTGTGTGTTAGCCAGTGTGTGTGTGTTAGTCAATGAGTGTGTGTTAGCCAGTGTGTATGTGTGTGTGTGTGTGTGTTAGCCAGTGTGTGTGTGTTAGTCAATGAGTGTGTGTTAGCCAGTGTGTGAGTATGTGTGTGTGTGTGTGTTAGCCAGCGTGTGAGTGTTAGCCATTGTGTGTGTTAGCCAGTGAGTGTGTGTTAGCCAGTGTGTGTGTGTTAGCCAGTGAGTGTGTGTTAGCCAGCGTGTGTGTGTTAGCCAGTGTGTGTGTGTTAGCCAGTGAGTGTGTGGTAGCCAGTGTGTGTGTGTTAGCCAGTGTGTGAGTGTTAGCCAGTGTGTGTGTGTTAGCCAGTGAGTGTGTGGTAGCCAGTGTGTGTGTGTGTGTTTGTGTGTTAGGCAGTGTGTGAGTATTAGCCAGTGTGTATGTTAGCCAGTGTGTGTGTGTGTGTGTTAGCCAGTGTATGTGTGTGTTCGCCAGTGTGTGAGTGTTAGCCAGTGAGTGTGTGTTAGCCAGTGTGTGAGTGTTAGCCAGTGTGTCTGTGTTAGCCAGTGAGTGTGTGGTAGCCAGTGTGTGTGTGTGTGTGTGTGTGTGTGTGTTTGTGTGTTAGGCAGTGTGTGAGTATTAGCCAGTGTGTATGTTAGCCAGTGTGTGTGTGTTAGCCAGTGTATGTGTGTGTTCGCCAGTGTGTGAGTGTTAGCCAGTGTGTGTGTGTTAGCCAGTGTGTGTGTGTTAGCCAGTGAATGTGTGTAAGCCAGTGTGTGTGTGTGGGCCAATGTGTGAGTGTTAGCCAGTGCATGAGTGTTAGCCAGTGTGTGTGTGTGTGTGTGTGTGTGTGTGTGAGTGTGTGTTAACCAGTGTGTGTGTGTCAGCCAGTGTGTGAGTGTTAGCCAGTGTGTGTGTGTTAGCCAGTGTGTGAGTGTTAGCCAGTGTGTGTGTGTTAGCCAGTGTGTGAGTGTTAGCCAGTGAGTGTGTGTTAGCCAGTGAGTGTGTGTTAGCCAGGGAGTGTGTGTTAGCCAGTGTGTGAGTGTTAGCCAGTGTGTGTGTGTTAGCCAGTGTGTGTGTGTTAGCCAGTGAGTGTGTTAGCCAGTGTGTGTGTGTTAGCCAGTGAGTGTGTTAGCCAGTGAGTGTGTGTTAGTCAGTGTGTGTGTGTTAGCCAGTGAGTGTGTGTTAGCCAGTGTGTGTGTGTTAGCCAGTGAGTGTGTGTTAGCCAGTGAGTGTGTTAGCCAGTGAGTGTGTATTAGCCTGTGTGTGTGTGTGTATGTGTCCGTTCATAGAGTAAATAGGGGAGAAGGAAAGGAGAGGGTGCAGGATATAGTGTTACAGTCATAGCTAGGGTGTGGAGAAAGATCAACTTAATATTTGATTTGATTTATTATTGTCACATGTATTGGGATACAGTGAAAAGTATTGTTTCTTGCACGCCATACAGACAAAGCATACCGTTCATAGAGTACATAGGGGAGAAGGAAAGGAGAGGGTGCAGAATATAGTGTTACAGTTACAGATAGGGTGTAGAGAAAGATCAGCTGAATATTTGATTTGATTTATCATTGTCACATGTATTGGGATACAGTGAAAAGTATTGTTTCTTGCACTATACAGACAAAGCATACTGTTCATAGAGTACATAGGGGAGAAGGAAAGAGCAAAGAACAAAGAACAAAGAAAATTACAGCACAGAACAGGCCCTTCGGCCCTCCAAGCCTGCATCGACCATGCTGCCCGTCTGAACTAAAACCCCCTACCCTTTAGGGGACCATATCCCTCTATTCCCATCCTATTCATGTATTTGTCCAGACGCCCCTTAAAAGTCACAACCGTATCTGCTTCCACTACCTCCCCCGGCAACAAGGTCCAGGCACCCACCACCCTCTGTGTAAAAAGTCTGCCTCGTACATCTCCTTTAAACCTTGCCCCTCGCACCTTAAACCTATGCCCCCTAGTAATTGACTCTTCCACCCTGGGAAAAAGCGTCCGACTATCCAAAGGAGAGGGTGCAGAATATAGTGTTACAGTCATAGCTAGGGTGCAGAGAAAGATCAGCTTAATATTTGATTTGATTTATCATTGTCACGTGTATTGGGATACAGTGAAAAGCATACCGTTCATAGAGAAAGAAAGGAGAGAGTGTAGAATGTAGTGTTACAGTCATAGCTAGGGTGTAGAGAAAGATCAACTTAGTGCGAGGTAGGTCCATTCAAAAGTCTGATGACAGCAGGGAAGAAGCTGTTCAGACTTTTGTATCTTTATCCCGACGGAAGAAGGTGGAAGAGAGAATGTCCGGGGTGCGTGGGGTCCTTGATTATGCTGGCTGCTTTTCCGAGGCAGTGGGAAGTGTAGACAGAGTCAATGGATGGGAGGCTGGTTTGCGTGATGGACTGGGCTTCGTTCACGACGCTTTGTAGTTTTTTTGCGGTCTTGGTCAGAGCAGGAGCCATACCAAGCTGTGATATGCCCGGAAAGGATGTTTTCTTTGGTGCATCTGTAAAAATTGGTGAGAGTCGTAGCGGACATGGCAAATTTCCTTAACCTCCTGAGGAAGCAGAGGCATTGGTGGATTTTCTTAACTATCGTATTGATGCGCGATATAACTCACGAGGCTAGAGGTACTCGGGGAAATAAAGGCTTTTATTGACTACAACAATAGAGCTACCATATATAATACACGATCCCAGACTAAAGGGTCCCAGACAGAGCAGTGACCTTTATACCTCTCCCAGGAGGCGGAGCCCAACTGGGATGTACCATAAGAACTATATTACAGGTAGAACAGCCCAACCCTAACCCCAACAGTAACATGTAGAACAGCCCAACCCTAACCCCAACAGTAACATGTAGAACAGCCCAACCCTAACCCCAACAGTAACATGTAAAACAGCCCAACCCTAACCCCAACAGTAACATATATACAGACTCATAGTACTGGCCAGACCCTGGCTCAGCACTACCTGGTGGGAACCAACAATGGTTCACCACAAGTATATAAATGCAAGCCATTGTTTTGAATGTTAGTTTGATAGAAGGGAGTAGGGGAAAGGCTGGTGTGGAACATTAGCACTGACGTAGACCAATTGGGCCCATGTCTGTGCTGTAGGGAGGCACGGTGGTACAGTAGTTAGCGCTGCTGTCTCACAGCGCCAGGGACACGGGTTCAATCCCAGCCTCAGGTCACTGTCTGTGTGGAGTTTGCACGTTCTCCTCGTGTCTGTGTGGGTTTCCTCCGGGTGCTCCGGTTTCCTCCCACAATCCAAAGATGTGTAGGTTAGGTGGATTGGCCATGCTAAATTGCCCCTTAGTGTCCAAAGATGTGCAGGTTAGGTGGATTGGCCATGCTAAATTATCCCTTACTGTCCAAAGATGTGCGGGTTAAGTGGATTGGCCATGCTAAATTGCCCCTTAGTGTCCAAAGATGTGCAGGTTAGGTGGATTGGCCATGCTAAATTATCCCTTACTGTCCAAAGATGTGCGGGTTAAGTGGATTGGCCATGCTAAATTGCCCCTAAGTGTCCAAAGATGTGTTGGTTAGTTGGATTGGCCGTGCTAAATTGCCCCTTAATGTCCAAAGATGTGCAGGTTAGGTGGATTGGCCATGCTAAATTGTCCCTTAGTGTCTAAAGATGTGCAGGTTAGGTGGATTAGCCATGCTAAATTGTCCCTTAATGTCCAAAGATGTGTAAGTTAGGTGGATTGGCCATGCTAAATTGTCCCTTAATGTCCAAAGATGTGTAAGTTAGGTGGATTGGCCATGCTAAATTTCCCCTTAATGTCCAAAGATGTGTAAGTTAGGTGGATTGGCCATGCTAAATTGACCCTAGTGTTAGGGGGACTGGCAGGGTAAATATGTGGGATTGTGGTCGATGCAGGCATGATGGGCCGAATGGCATCCTTCTGCACTGTAAGGATTCTATGATTCTATTCTATGAATGGGATGCAATGGAAGTAAAGTGATCTGGTTCCCTGCTGGCGAGGAATTTATAGATTTTGGAAAGAGTACCAGAGCATTTTAGCAGTAATGTAAAAATCAGAGGCTGCAGAAGGGCCCCAAGTTGCTTGGCTGACTTTGCCGTAGTTGTGTTATTTTTCCAGAGTGCAGGAGGTTCACCAGCGTATGATGATTATCCATTACCTTGGACAATAGGACTTTGATGTACGCACATTCGTGAGGCCCCCTGCCTGTTTTAGGTGGCTGCCTCAGCTGCCTGCAAGACCCTACTGTTTAAAACGAACAAATGTCCTAAAAAAGTGGTGGAGGAAATTGTTGGCTTTTATCTGGGCAGGTCGGGACCAGGTTGTGTCCAATATTTGCCACCACCCTCAAGGCCTTAGTGTCCAGTATGAGCTATGAATCCAGAGGCTTAAACCAGGTGTAAGGAACCCTTATCCCAAGTAATAATTTTCCCTTCTGGAAGACGAACTCCCCGACATCTGGAACACATAACAAGCTTCGATTCCTTGGAAGACGCGACAAGATTAAGTGAGAATGTGGTCGCAGGCCCCATTGATTTCCTGTGTGCCGTGCTGGATTGCAAGCAAACACTTAGGTTTGGAAAGAGACAGAGCAAATTCTCTGTTACTAATTACTGACCCGGGTCACGCTTCCTGCATTGTGTGTTTTCCCATCAATCATTTCAGGCCACTTTTATTGCCAGACCTGCTGGAAACATAGAAACATAGAAGATAAGAGCAGGAGGAGGCCATTCGGCCCTTCGATCCTGCTCCCCCATTCATCACGATCATGGCTGATCGTCCAATCAATAGCCTAATCCTGCTTTCTCCCCATAACCTTTAACCCCATTCGCCCCAAGTGCTATATCCAGCCGCCTCTTGAATACATTCAATGTTTTGGCATCAACTACTTCCTGTGGGAATGAATTCCACAGGCTCACCGGGTGAAGAAATGTCTCCTCATCTCCGTCCTAAATGGTCTACCCCGAATCCTCAGACTGTGACCCCTGGTTTTGGACTCCCCCACCATCGGGAACATCCTCCCTGCATCTACCCTGTCTCGTACTGTTAGAATTTAATAAGTCTCTATGAGATCCCCCCCTCATTTGTCTGAACTCCAGCAAAAACAATCCTAACCGAGTCAATGTCTCCTCATACATCAGTCCCGCCATCCCCGGAATCAGCCTGGTAAACCTTCTCTGCACTCCCTCGAGAGCAAGAACATCCTTCCTCAGAAAAGGAGACCAAAACTGCACACAATACTCCAGGTGTGACCTCACCAAGGCCCTGTATAATTGCAACAACACATCCCTGCTCCTGTACTCGAAACCTCTCGCAATGAAGGCCAACATACCATTTGCCTTCTTTACCGCCTGCTGCACCTGCATGCTTACCTTCAGCGACTGGTGCACAAGGACACCCAGGTCCTAACCCGGGGAGTTAGAACAATTGATACAGATTTATTCAGCAAAGGTAGTAAGGGATATAGGTCAAAGACAGGTATTTGGACTGAGGCCACAGATTAATCATGGCATAATTGAATGTTCCAACAGGCTCAAGGGGGCTGAATGGCCTCCTCCTGTTCCTATGTTCCCATGTAAGGATACACAGGCTCTGGGGAACGCCATGATGATGGATCACACTGCCATTCTCTCTCTCATCTTTCACATTGCACATTAGGGAATGGCAAAAACATCGTTTGACAAAATGAGGAACTAGGGCCGGCACGGTGGCACAGTGGTTAGCACTGCTGCCTCACAGCGTCAGGGACCCGGGTTCAATTCCGGCCTTGGCCACTGTCTGTGTGGAGTTTGTACGTTCTCCCCGTGTCTGCATGGGTTTCCTCCGGGTGCTCCGGTTTCCACCCACAGTCCAAAAGTTGTGTAGGTTAGGTGGATTGGCCGTGCTAAATTGCCCCTTAGTGTCCAAAGATGTGTGTGTTAGGTGGATTGGCCGTGCTAAATTGCCCCTTAGTGTCCAAAGATGTGTGTGTTAGGTGGATTGGCCGTGCTAAATTGCCCATGTAACATGACTGTAACACTACATTCTGCACCCTCTCCTTTCCTTCTCCCCTATGTACTCTATGAACGGTATGCTTTGTCTGTATAGCGCGCAAGAAACAATACTTTTCACTGTATCCCAATACATGTGACAATAATACATCAACTCAAATATTAAGTTGATCTTTCTCTACACCCTATCTGTAACTGTAACATTATATTCTGCACCCTCTCCTTTCCTTCTCTATGAACGGTATGCTTTGTCTGTATAGCGCACAAGGAACAATACTTTTCACTGTATCCCAATACGTGTGACAATAATAAATCAAATCAAATATTAAGCTGATCTTTCTCTACACCTTAGCTTTGACTGTAACACTATATTCCGCACTCTCTCCCTTCCTTCTCCCCTATGTATTCTATGAACAGTATGCTTTGTCTGTAGAGTGCGCAAGAAACAATACTTCTCACTGTATTCCAACACATGTGACAATAATAAATTAAATCAAATGACAGAGATAGGGAGGGGTGTAGGCTTCAGGAGAACAGTGACCACGACACCACATAACCCTGCCACAGCAACCTCTGCAAGACGTGCCAGATCATCGACACGGATGCCATCATCTCATGTGGGAACACCATCTACCAGGTACACGGTACCTACTCTTGCAACTCGGCCAACGTTGTCTACCTGATACGCTGCAAGAAAGGATGTCCCGAGGCATGGTACATTGGGGAAACCATGCAGACGCTACGACAACGGATGAATGAACACCGCTCGACAATCACCAGGCAAGAGTGTTCTCTTCCTGTGGGGGAGCACTTCAGCGGTCACGGGCATTCAGCCTCTGATCTTCAGGTAAGCGTTCTCCAAGGCGGCCTTCACGACACACGTCAGCGCAGAGTCGCTGAGCAGAAACTGATAGCCAAGTTCCGCACACATGAGGACGGCCTAAACCGGGATGTTGGATTTATGTCACATTATCAGTCACCCCCACAGCTTGCCTCCTGGACTTGCAGGCTGTCCTGTCTGGAGACAATACACATCTCTTTAACCTGTGCTTAATGCTCCCTCCACCCACATTGTCTGTATCTTTAAGATCTGGCTGGTTGCAGGGATTGGCATTCTAATCAGTATTCCGTAACTTGATTTTTGTGTCTCTGTGCCGTGTTTGAGAGCACATTTCCAGTCCATCTGACGAAGGAGCAGCGCTCCGAAAGCTAATGGTATTTGCTACCAAATACTCTGTATCTAACCTGCGCTGGACCTGTCCTGGGAGTGTTTGATGTGGGACAGTGCAGAGGGAGCTTTACTCTGTATCTAACCCTGTGCTGTACCTGTCCTGAGAGTGTTTGATGGGGGACAGTGGAGAGGGAACTTTACTCTGTATCTAACCCTGTGCTGTACATGTCCTGGGAGTGTTTGATGGGGACAGTGTAGAGAGAGCTTTGCTGTGTATCTAACCCCGTGCTGTTCCTGTCCTGGGAGTGTTTGATGGGGGACAGTATAAAGGGAGCTTTACTCTGTATCGAACCCCCTGCTGTACCTGTCCTGGGAGTGTTTGATGGGGGACAGTGTAAAGGGAGCTTTACTCTGTATCGAACCCCGTGCTGTACTTGTCCTGGGAGTGTTTGATGGGGGACAGTGTAGAGGGAGCGTTACTCTGTATCTAACCCGTGCTGTACCTGTCCTGGGAGTGTTTGATGGGGACAGTGTCGAGGGAGCTTCACTCTGTATCTAACCCCGTGCTGTACCTGTCCTGGGAGTGTTTGATGGGGACAGTGTAGAGGGAGCTTTACTCTGTATCTAACCCCGTGCTGTACCTGTCCTGGGAGTGTTTGATGGGGACAGTGTAGAGGTAGCATTACTCTGTATCTAACCCGTGCTGTACCTGTCCTGGGAGTGTTTGATGGGGACAGTGTAGAGGGAGCTTTACTCTGTATCTAACCCCGTGCTGTACCTGTCCTGGGAGTGTTTGATGGGGACAGTGTAGAGGGAGCTTTACTCTGTATCTAACCCCGTGCTGTACCTGTCCTGGGAGTGTTTGATGGGGACAGTGTCGAGGGAGCTTTACTCTGTATCTAACCCGTGCTGTACCTGTCCTGGGAGTGTTTGATGAGGGACAAAGTAGAGGGAGCTTTACTCTGCATTTAACCCCTTGCTGTACCTGTCCTGGGACTGTTTTGATGGGGACAGTGGAGAGGGAACTTTCCTCTGTATCTAACCCCGTGCTGTACCTGTCCTGGGAGTGTTTGATGGGGGGACAGTGGAGAGGGAGCTTTATTCTGTATCTAACCCCGTGCTCTACCTGTCCAGGGAGTGTTTGATGGGGACAGTGCAGAGGGAGCTTTACTCTGTATCTAACCCCGTGCTATACCTGTCCTGGGAGTGATTGATGGGCACAGTAAGAAGTCTCACAACACCAGGTTAAAGTCCAACAGGTTTATTTGGTCGCAAAAGCCACTAGCTTTCGGAGCGCTGCTCCTTCATCAGGTAAGTGGGAGTTCTGTTCACAAACAGGGCATATAAAGACACAAACTCAATTTACAAAATAATGTTTGGAATGTGAGTCTTTACAGGTAATCAAGTCTGAAAGGTACAGACAATGTGAGTGGAGAGAGGGTTAAGCACAGGTTAAAGAGATGTGTATTGTCTCCAGCCAGGACAGTTAGTGAGATTTTGGAAGCCCAGGAAAGTCGTGGGGGTTACAGATAGTGTGACATGAACCCAAGATCCCGATTTAGGCCGTCCTCATGTGTGCGGAACTTGGCTATCAGTCTCTGCTTAGCGACTCTGCGTTGTCGTGTGAAGGCCGCCTTGGAGAACGCTGACCCGAAGATCAGAGGCTGAATGCCCTTGACTGCTGAAGTGTTCCCCTACTGGAAGAGAACACTCTGTCCGCCGTGTCCTGTGTTTGTCTTCTGAGGAGGTCGGTGTGGTCTTTCGCTGTGGCGCGTTGGAACCGTCGATCGATGAGTCGAGCGCCATATCCTGTTCTTATGAGGGCATCTTTCAGTGTCTGTAGGTGTCTGTTGCGATCCTCCTCATCCGAGCAGATCCTGTGTATTCGGAGGGCTTGTCTGTAGGGGATGGCTTCTTTAACGTGTTTAGGGTGGAAGCTGGAGAAGTGGAGCATCGTGAGGTTATCCGTGGGCTTGCGGTACAGTGAGGTGCTGAGGTGACCGTCCCTGATGGAGATGCGTGTGTCCAAGAATGCAACCGATTCCGGAGAGTAGTCCATGGTGAGTCTGATGGTGGGATGGAACTTGTTGATGTCATCATATAGTTGTTTCAGTGATTGTTCACCATGAGTCCAAAGGAAGAAAATGTCATCGATGTATCTAGTGTATAGCATCGGTTGAAGGTCCTGTGCGGTGAAGAGGTCTTGTTCGAACCTGTGCATGAAGGTGTTGACATATTGAGGTGTGAATTTGGTCCCCATGGATGTTCCGTGTTTTTGGATGAAGAACTGGTTGTTGAAGGTGAAGACATTGTGGTCCAGGATGAAGCGGATGAGTTGTAAAATTGCATCTGGACACTGGCAGTTGTCGGCATTGAGTACTGAGGCCGTTGCAGCAATGTCATCATCGTGGGGGATGCTGGTGCAGAGTGCCGAGACATCCATTGTGGCGAGGAGTGCTCCTGGTTCAACTGCTCCATGTGCGCTGAGTTTCTGTAGGAAGTCCGTAGTGTCGCGACAAAAGCTGGGGGTTCTTTGTACAATGGGTTTCAGGATGCCCTCGACATAGCCGGAGAGGTTCTCGCACAGGATCCCATTGCCCGATACGATAGGACGGCCGGGTGTGTTTGCCTTGTGTATCTTTGGGAGGCAGTAGAGATCTCCAACGCGGGGAGTATGTGGGATGAGAGCACGGAGGGTGCTCTGAAGGTCCGGATCAAAGGTCTTGGTCAGAGTGTTGAGTTGACGGGTGTGTTCTTTGGTCGGATCTGCGGGTAACTGTCTGTAGTGTTCCTCGTTGTTCAGTTGTCGGTACACTTCTTTGCAGTAATCCGTTCTGTTCAGTATGACGATGGCCCCTCCTTTGTCTGCTGGTTTGATGACAATGTTGCGGTTGGTCTTGAGAGCGCGAATGGCGTTGCGTTGTGCTTGGGTGATGTTCGGGGCTGTCTTGTGAGTGCGGCTGATGAATCTGGTGATGACGCACCTCCTGACGGCTTGGGCATACATGTCAAGTTGAGGGCAGTGGCCTTCCGGAGGAGTCCAATTCGACTCTTTCCTCTTCGGTTGCTGCACTGCGGATCTCTCTGTCGGCTGTTCCGATTCATTGGCTGTCTCATTGTGTTCGCTGTTGGCCTCTTGGGGTTTGTGGAAGAACTCCCGCAGCCTCATTCACCTGATGAATTCCTCTGTGTCTGCTGCGAGACTGATGGGGTCCATTTTGGTGGCGGGGCAGAAATTGAGCCCTCGGCTGAGAACTTCGATTTCATCTGGTTGAAGTGTGTAGTCGGACAAGTTGACAATGGACTTCCCTGCAGTGGTGCTGTTTCCTACTGTGGTACCGGGGGAGGCTTGGTTGCTGCTGGTGGTGATGCCGAGTTTCTCAAGTTTCCTGTTCTTGGTGTGCATGTAGATGGCGTAGTTCCTTTGTCTCGTCTGCTTGGCAGAGTTTTGCAACTGGTCTGCGTCCTGAGCGCAAGTTGAAAATATGGACTCTATCTTGGTTTCCAGGATGTGGCGTTTGCTGTAGAGCTGGTGTATGAGGTGGTTGAGGAGTCTGAGAGAGAGTGTGAGAATGACAGTGTAGAGGGAGCTTTACTCTGTATCTAACCCCGTGCTGTACCTGTCCTGGGAGTGTTTGATGGGGGACAGTGTAGAGGGAGCTTTACTCTGTATCTAACCCCGTGCTGTACCTGTCCTGGGAGTGTTTGATGGGGACAGTGTAGAGGGAGCTTTACTCTGTATCTAACCCCGTGCTGTACGTGTCCTGGGAGTGTTTGATGGTGACAGTGTAAACGGAGCTTTACTCTGTATCTAACCCCATGCTGTACCTGTCCTGGGAGTGTTTGATGGGGACAGTGTAGAGGTGTAGAGGGAGCTTTACTCTGTATCTAACCCTGTGCTGTACCTGTCCTGGGAGTGTTTGATGGGGGACAGTGTAGAGGGAGCTTTACTCTGTATCTAACCCCGTGCTGTACCTGTCCTGGGAGTGTTTGATGGTGACAGTGTGGACGGAGCTTTACTCTGTATCTAACCCCGTGCTGTACCTGTCCTGGGAGTGTTTGATGGTGACAGTGTAGACGGAGCTTTACTCTGTATCTAACCCCGTGCTGTACCTGTCCTGGGAGTGTTTGATGGGGACAGTGTAAACGGAGCTCTACTCTGTATCTAACCCCGTGCTGTACCTGTCCTGGGAGTGTTTGATGGTGACAGTGTAGACGGAGCTTTACTCTGTATCTAACGCCGTGCTGTACCTGTCCTGGGAGTGTTTGATGGGGACAGTGTAGAGGGAGCTTTACTCTGTATCGAACCCCGTGCTGTACCTGTCCTGGGAGTGTTTGATGGGGACAGTGTAGAGGGAGCTTTACTCTGTATCTAACCCCATGCTGTACCTGTCCTGGGAGTGTTTGATGGTGACAGTGTAGAGGGAGCTTTACTCTGTATCTGACCCCGTGCTGTACCTGTCCTGGGAGTGTTTGATGGGGGACAGTGTAGAGGGAGCTTTACTCTGTATCTAACCCCGTGCTGTACCTGTCCTGGGAGTGTTTGATGGTGACAGTGTAAATGGAGCTTTACTCTGTATCTAACCCCATGCTGTACCTGTCCTGGGAGTGTTTGATGGGGACAGTGTAGAGGTGTAGAGGGAGCTTTACTCTGTATCTAACCCTGTGCTGTACCTCTCCTGGGAGTGTTTGATGGGGACAGTGTAGAGGGAGCTTTACTCTGTATCTAACCCCGTGCTGTACCTGTCCTGGGAGTGTTTGATGGGGGACAGTGTAGAGGGAGCTTTACTCTGTATCTAACCCCATGCTGTACCTGTCCTGGCAGTGTTTGATGGGGACAGTGTAGAGGGAGCTTTACTCTGTATCTAACCCCGTGCTGTACCTGTCCTGGGAGTGTTTGATGGTGACAGTGTAGACGGAGCTTTACTCTGTA
Organism: Mustelus asterias; assembly: GCF_964213995.1. Taxonomy (NCBI): domain Eukaryota; kingdom Metazoa; phylum Chordata; class Chondrichthyes; order Carcharhiniformes; family Triakidae; genus Mustelus; species Mustelus asterias. The sequence goes on along the minus strand of NC_135834.1, from coordinate 5,821,491 downwards.
TCTAACCCCGTGCTGTACCTGTCCTGGGAGTGTTTGATGGGGACAGTGTAGAGGGAGCTTTACTCTGTATCTAATCCCGTGCTGTACCTGTCCTGGGAGTGTTTGATGGTGACAGTGTAGACGGAGCTTTACTCTGTATCTAACCCCGTGCTGTACCTGTCCTGGGAGTGTTTGATGGGGACAGTGTAGACGGAGCTTTACTCTGTATCGAACCCCGTGCTGTACCTGTCCTGGGAGTGTTTGATGGGGACAGTGTAGAGGGAGCTTTACTCTGTATCTAACCCCATGCTGTCCCTGTCCTGGGAGTGTTTGATGGGGGACAGTGTAGAGGGAGCTTTACTCTGTATCTAACCCCGTGCTGTACCTGTCCTGGGAGTGTTTGATGTGGACAGTGTAGAGGGAGCTTTACTCTGTATCTAACCCCGTGCTGTACCTGTCCTGGGAGTGTTTGATGGGGGACAGTGTAGAGGGTGCTTTACTCTGTATCTAACCCCGTGCTGTACCTGTCCCGGGAGTGTTTGATGGGGACACTGGAAGCCTGATATGAGGAAGGTTTGCATGCTTCAGTCAAATTGTCTTTCTCTTTGCTGAGCACAACTTGCGGTCTTTGGATGTCTCATACTTTTGGTATTTTCCGTGCTAAGAGTTTGGACCATTTGTTTGAACATCTGTGCTTACCAAATCTCTGCAAAACTGCGTGCTGTTTATCTTTTAAGATAATATCCTGATCATGAACAATGCATGGCATTTATAGCCTCAAGTTATCAGGAACTATAAAACGCAGACAAATGACTGGAATGTCTGGATCAGAGCAAGGGCCGCATTCGGCATGTCCCCTCATATCAAACTGAACATATTGTCAGCGTTACACCAGCACAACACTCCCCATCCAACTGTGCTGGATCATAGTGCCTCACTGTGGTACAGGGGTCACGTGTTGAGTTGTCCATTCAGTCAGGTTTATTCAGGTGAGACGTCATGTGTAATTATCACTGACTGTGGTACATGGACACACGTGTATCAAGCATGATGGATGTTCTTGTGACTACAAAACATGGATGTATCCATGTGTTGTTACCAAACCAAGCCCCCTGGCGCTACTTGACCTCCTGACCCTCATCACCTCGTCCACAACGTAGCTCAGATTTATTCAATTCTGTAACTCAAATAAATGGCCTATTCGATTTGCAGAATGGACTGTGCAAGTAGTTACCCCGCAGCCCTCTTTCAGGAGGTCATACAGTGGTTCGCATATACTGCTTCACAGCACTAGGGACCCAGGTGTACTTTTAATAAAAGAATAAAACATTTATTAAACAAGAAACAATTAACTATTACACACTGCTTCTTCATCCCAATTCTGCCTTTAAAGATATATACAGATTCATAACAATAACACAAGTTACAAAATCTACCTTATACCCTCATGTTCTCAGTCAGTACACAGTCCATGTAAATCAACAAGCGAAATGTGGTCAGACCCACCACACTCTCAAACCAAATGACAAATGCCCCCAAAACATCTGGGCGGCACGGTGGCACAGTGGTTAGCACTGCTGCCTCACAACGCCAGGGGCCCGGGTTCGATTCTCGGTTTGGGTCACTGTCTGCGTGGAGTTTGCACGTTCTCCTCTGTGTCTGCATGGTTTCCTCTGCATGCTCTGGTTTTCTCCCACAGTCCAAACATGTGTGGGTTCGGTGCATTGGCCAAGCTGCATTGTCCCTTAGTGTCCAGGAATGTGCAGGCATTTGTCCCTTAGTGTCCAGGGATGTGTAAGTTAGGGGGATTGGCCATGTTAAATTGCCCCTTGGTATCCAAAGATGTGCAGGTTAGGTGGATTGACCATGCTAAATTGTCCCTTAGTGTCCAAAGATGTGCAGGTTAGGTGGATTAGTCATGGCAGGTGAGTGGGGTTACGGGGATAGGGCGGGAGAGAGATCCCACAGTAAGATACTGTGTCAGAAACTCAATGGGCTGAATGGCCTCCTTCTGCACTCCAGGGATTCTATGAACTTCGACGGATTTATCATCAAATCCCCCAGATGTTTGTCACACCGTGAGCCAACTGGTCCCACTGGAACTCTGTCCTTCCCACAACGGTTTCCTATCTCCGCTCTCAAACAACACACCTTGGAATATTCTCCCAAACAATGCTTTCTCTCGAATGTCCTCACCAAGGATCCGCCTTCAATCTCTGCCCTGGATCAACATGTGCAGCCAAGCTTCCACACAATCTCTCAGATACCCAGCCAACAGCAGAACACTGGCATGGTCCGCCCCTCGCCCGCCCTGATTCCCGTGGCGGGTGGGACGGTAACATTCGGCCACTGAGCCTACTGATCCTATGCTACTCCGTAACGCGACAGAGGCTGAGACACAGGAACATAGGAATTAGGAGCAGAAGGAGGCAAATTCAGCCCTTCGGGCCTGCTCCGCCATCCAATCAGATCATGGCTGATCTCTCCCTGTTCTCAACTCCACCTCCCCACCTGTTCCCCATATCCCCTTATCCCTTTTTCTACTGGAAATATATCTATCTCCTTCTTGAAATCATTCAATGATTCAGACTCCACCGCGCTCTGGGGCAGCGAGTTCCACAAATTCACCCCCCTCGGCGAGAAGTAGTTCCTCCTCATCTCAGTTTTAAATCTACCGCCTCTCGACCTATACCTGTGACCTCGTGTTCGAGATTGCCCCACAAGAGGAAACATTTGGTCCACATTTACTTTATCAATCCCATATCCCTCGATCAGATCCCCCTCATCCTTCTGAACTCCAGCGAGTACAAACCCCAAACTGTTTAATCTCTCCTCATACGTCAACCCTTTCATCAAAGTCAAGGGGCTTTCCTGTCCCGCCCTCGGGCGGAATTTTCCGGTCTTGGGACGAGCAAGGCCAGAAGGTCCAGCCCAAGGTAATGGTAGACATGACTGTACCTGGCAGTAATGCCCCTTTTGGGGGTGAGGGGGGCGGTGTTCCCTGAGGGCCAGTTCTCCATGCCTGTGTGTGGGGAATCTTGTGTCTTTTATAGAACTTTACCCAGAGTGCACCAGAGGCGGCACGGTAGCACAGTGGTTAGCACTGCTGCTTCACAGCTCCAGGGACCTGGGTTCGATTCCCGGCTTGGGTCACTGTCTGTGTGGAGTTTGCACATTCTCCTCGTGTCTGCGTGGGTTTCCTCCCACAGTCCAAAGATGTGCGGGTTAGGTTGATTGGCCATGCTAAAATTGCCCCTTCGTGTCCTGGGATGTGTAGATTAGAGGAATTAGCGGGTAAAATATGTAGGGATATGGGGGTAGGGCCTGGGTGGGATTGTGGTCGGTGCAGACTCGATGGGCCGAATAGCCTCTTTCTGTACTGTAGGGTTTCTATGATTTCTATGAGGTGCAGGAACAGGAAGAGAAGCCATTCTCCAACTTTAGTAGCTCTTGGAGGCCGAGGTTTGTGACAGAGAGGGTCTCACACGCCTCCAGCCTTTTCTTTAACTGAGTTTCAAAAAATTTGGCGGGGAAAGATAACAGTGGAGCAAGGCCATCGGGGTAGAGCGTGAGAATTTATTCGTATCTGCTCCACCTCATCATGAGTGGAAACAGGAGGAAGGAAGAGGCAACAGGCGAGCTGGTGTCAGAGCTGACTCGGTTGGTGGTACTCTTATCTAACAGGACTAGGCAGGGTAGATGCAGGGAGGATGTTCCCGATGGTGGGGGAGTCCAGAACCAGGGGTCACAGTCTGAGGATTTGGGGTAGACCATTTAGGACGGAGGTGAGGAGACATTTCTTCACCCGGTGAGCCTGTGGAATTCATTCCCACAGGAAGTAGTTGATGCCAAAACATTGAATGTATTCAAGAGGCGGCTGGATATAGCACTTGGGGCGAACGGGGTTAAAGGTTATGGGGAGAAAGCAGGATTAGGCTCTTGAGTTGGACGATCAGCCATGATCGTGACGAATGGTGGAGCAGGATCGAAGGGCTGAATGGCCTCCTCCTGCTCCTATCTTCTATGTTTCTATGAGAGTCTGAAGGATTTGCGTTCAAATCTCACTCCAGGAGCTGAGACTAAAAGTCTTGGCTGACACTCCCGCACAGTACTGAGGGAAAGCTGCATCGCTGCAGATAAACTTTATTTATTAGTGTCACAAGTAGGCTTACATTAACACTGCAATGAAGTTACTGTGAAAATCTCCTAGTCTCCACACTCCTGTTCGGGTAACGCTGATGGAGAATTTAGCACGGCCAATCCACCCTTACCAGCACGCCTTTCGGACTGTGGGAGGAAACCAGAGCACCCGGAGGAAACCCACGCAGACACGAGGAGAATGTGCAAACTCCACACAGACAGTGACCCAAGCCGGGAATTGAACCCGGGTCCCTGGCACTGTGAGGCAGCAGTGCTAACCACTGTGCCACCATGCCGCCCGTCACCAGATAGCAGAGCTAAGAACTTATGTTGATCAGGAGACAGGTTATAGCTCTTGTCTCCAGAAAGGACAAATCTGAGGCTTCGATAAGAGATCTTCGAAATGATCGAGGTGTTTGAGAGGGTAGATGATGTCTCCACTTCTGGGCAAGATCAGATTTTGGGGCCATCAATATAAAGATGGTGATTCCATCAGGGAGTTCAGGAGATGAAAGATCCTATGACACAGTGGGTAGTGTCAAACTCCACACAGACAGTGACTTAAGCCGGGAATCGAATCCGGGTCCCTGGCGCTGTGAGGCAGCAGCGCTAACCACTGTGCCACTGCCGTCATCTGGTCCAGATGTTCAAGCAGTCTCAGGTCAATTTGAGAGATCCCACGGCACGATTGTGAAGGAGACTTATCCCTGGTGCGCTGGTCACAATTTATCCCTCAATCAACATCACCAAGTCAGACCCCACTGTTGGCACCTTCTTTAGTCTTTAACACTGCCATGAACACTCCATTTGTCTTGTGCCCGTGACATCTTTGTCAAACTCGCTTTTGCCCCCAACCTATTTTGCTCCACCCCCCCCATCTTATACAATATAAAATTCAGCCCTCTCTTTAACTCTGAAGAAGAGTCACACAGACTCAAAATGTTAACTTTCTATCTACCTCCACAGATGCTGCCAGACCTGCTGAGTTTTTTTTCCAGCATTCTCTGTTCCTAATACTCAACCAAAGGTCATTGTCCCGTTGCTATTTGTGGGAGCTTGCCGTGGCTACCATAGTGGCTACATGTCCAAAATATTTCATTGGTTGTAAAGTCATCCGGTGTTCATGGAAAACGCGAGCTAAATGCAAGTCTTCCGATGATTAGTGCAATTATCCTATCACCTTCAAATGTGCTAACTCTCTCTGCAGGAGGATTTGCGAGACATATGATGACTACAACACATAATGTTGTGCGTTTCCATAACAACTAAATTCTGAGGGCGATGGTTTCCCCACACCCCCCACACTTAGAAATACTGCAGAGTGACCAGTCATAGAATCCCTACAGTGCACAGGGAGGCCATTTGGCAGAACCACAGCAATGCAGGTTGACTCTTTTTTCATTCATTCATGGGACATGGGCGTCACTGGCTGGCCAGCATTTATTGCCCATCCCTAGTTGCCCACTGAGTGGCTTGCTGGGCCACTTCAGAGGGTATTTAAGAATCAACCACATTGCTGTGGCTCTGGAGTCACATGTAGGCCAGGCCGGGTAAGGACGGCAGATTTCCTTCCCTAAAGGACATTGGTGAACCAGATGGGTTTTTCCTATAATGGTTTCATGGTCATCAGTAGATTCTTAAGTCCAGATTTTTTTTACTGAATTCAAACTCCGCCATCTGCCGTGGCGGGATTCGAACCTGGATCCCCAGAACATTAGCTGGGTTTCTGGATTAATGGTCTAGCGATAATACCCACTCGGCCATCACCTCCTCTGAAATGGCCTGGCAACTAGCCATGGGCAACAAATGCTGGCCTTGTCAATGACGCTTTTTTAATATTGATTTGATTTATTATTGTCACATGTATTGGGATACAGTGAAAAGTATTGTTTCTTGCGTGCTATACAAAGCATACCGTTCATAGAGTACATAGGGGAGAAGGAAAGGAGAGGGTGCAGAATGTAGTGTTACAGTCTGATGCGCGATATAATTCACGAGGCGAGAGGTACTCGGGGAAATAAAGGCTTTTATTGACTACAACAATAGAGCTACCATATATAATACACGATCCCAGACTAAAGGGTCCCAGACAGAGCAGTGACCTTTATACCTCTCCCAGGAGGCGGAGCCCGACTGGGATGTACCATAATAACTATAATACAGGTAGAACAGCCCAACCCTAACCCCAACAGTAACAAGTAGAACAACCCAACCCTAACCCCAACAGCAACATATATACAGACTCATAGTACTGGCCAGACCCTGGCTCAGTACTACCTGGTGGGAACCAACGATGGTTCACCACACAGTCATAGCTAGGGTGCAGAGAAAGATCAGCTTAATGCGAGGTAGGTCCATTCAAAAGCTTGTTGGCAGCAGGGAAGAAGCTGTTCTTGAGTCGGTTGGTACGTGACCTCAGACTTTTGTGTCTTTTTCCCGACAGAAGAAGGTGGAAGAGAGAATGTCCGGGGTGCGTGGGGTCCTTGATTATGCTGGCTGCTTTTCCAAAGCAGCGGGAAGTGTAGACAGAGTTAATGGATGGGAGGCTGGTTTGTGTGATGGATTGGGCTACATTCACAACCCTTTGTCGTTCCTTGTGGTCTTGGGCAGAGCAGGAGCCATACCAAGCTGTGATACAACCAGAAAGAATGCTTTTTGTGATGTCAACATCTCCTGAAAGATAGAAGTAGGGAAATGTTTCAGAGGAGCTGGAGAACACGGAAGTAATAACCACAGACCTCTCTTAACTTGACCGTGAATGTTTCTTGCCTACTCTTGAAGCTTGACAAGATGTTGCGTCATGTGACAGGAAGGCATGCGATAAGGATGCTGTGGTGATAGCTATTCACAGCAAGGAGACCTTACGTAGCAAGAAAAATGTGTAGTGTGTGGAAAATGCTGTATTAATCGGACAGTTGAGTAGATAATTCATGGCCACATATGGAATTTCCCTGAACATTATTAAAAGGATTTTTTTTCTTCTTCTGAACACATTATCAATAAATGATCAAATACATACCAGTGACTGCTTTGTGGTATTGCATTGACACACATAGAACTCCGCTCCAAAGAGAAAATTCCAAGAGTAAAAATTCCCCTTGGAACCTTGATTATCCTGCAGTCCACACTCCCTCTTTTCAACCCCCACGATTCACCTTCCGATGCATCACATTCTTGTCCTCTGCTCACACCTTCGCCCAAGACATTGGTAAGGCCACACTTGGAATCCTGTGCACAGTTCTGGTCACCCTATTATAGAAAGGATATTATTAAACTAGAAAGAGTGCAGGAAAGATTTACTAGGATGCTACCGGGACTTGATGGTTTGGGTTATAAGGAGAGGCTGGATAGACTGGGACTTTTTTCTCTGGAGCGTAGAAGGCCGAGGGGTGATCTTATAGAGGTCTATAAAATAATGAGGGGCATAGATCAGCTAGATAGTCAATATCTTTTCCCAAAGGGAGTGGAGTCTAAAACTAGGGGGCATAGGTTTAAGGTGAGATTTCAGGAAGAAATTAGATATCGCTCTTGGGGCTAAAGGGATCAGGGATATGGGGGGAAGGGGGGATCAGGATATTGAATTGGATGATCAGCCATGATCAAAATGAATAGTGGAGCAGGCTCGAAGGGCCGAATGGCCTCCTCCTGCTTCTAGTTTCTATGTTTCTATCCCTTTCACCCCAAGCACTATATCTAACTGCTTCTTGAAATCACACAACGTTTTGGCCTCAACTACTTTCTGTGGGAGTGAATTCCACACATTCACCACCCTCTGGGTGAAGAAATTTCTCCTCACCTCAGTCCTAAAAGGTTTACCCCTTATCCTCAAACTATGACCCCTAGTTCTGGACTCCCCCCCCCATCGGGAACATTCTTTCTGAATCTACCCTGTCTAACCCTGTTAGAATTTTATAAGTTTAGCCCTTATCCTCAAACTATGACCCCTAGTTCTGGACTCCCCCCACCATCAGGAACATTCTTTCTGAATCTACCCTGTCTAATCCTGTTAGAATTTTATAGATTTCTATGAGGATTCCCCCCTCATTCCTCTGAACGCCAGCAAATACAATCCTAATGTCACTCACTGGAGGATAACAAGTTGCTCACAAAGCAGTGATTACTTGCAACCTAAGCTCTTAGCTCGGAAGGATTTCTCTTGCTTGCTTCTTGGAACCAGCGCTCGAGGAGTTGGTCACACGACAGAAAATTATTCAATTCTCAAAAACGGTAAACCATACGCATCTGAAGCAATTTTCCTTCCATGACGTGGTTGATCTGAAATTTCTCCAGCTCTTACCACCATTGGCGTGTTTGGAAGGATTTTGCAGGTTGACACATTTGACCTGTTTGATCGTGTTATGATCGCACCTTCCTTCGCCATCCTGGGGTGGCACTTGAACCCGGGGCTTCTGGATCAGAGGCAATGACACTACCCACTGCGCCACAAGACCTCCAGTGCAAAGCAAAATAGGATATTTAGGAAATACTTATTGGAACAGGAATAGGCCATTCAGCCCCTCAAGCCTGCTCTGCCATTTAATAAGATCAATGATGATCTCAGGTCAACGCGCCGCCTACTCACCATAATCTTTCACCCTCTTGCTTACCAAGAATCTAACTCGCTGTGCCTTAAAAATATCCAAAGACTTCCACTGCCTGTTGAGGAAGAGACTCACCACCCTCTGAGAGAAAATGGGCGAGTTTCTCCAGCCTCCCAGACGCATGTTTCCCACCAGCGGGAGGTGCCGTGCTGTTTATGGTGGCGGGATGCTCCAGTCCCGCCGCTGTCAATGGGAATTCCCATTGACATCACCCCACGCCGGCGGGATACCAACGGACAGGGGTGCGCTGCCGGCAGGACTGGAGAATCCCGCTGGCGTGAATGGCCAGGGAATTCCAGCCAGCATTTCGCCTCATCTCTGTTTTAAATGGGCAACCCCTTATTTTTAAACAGTGACCCCCTAGTTCTCCATTCTCCCACAAGAGGAAACATCCTCTCCACATCCACCCTGTCAATGCCCCCTCAGGATCTTAAAGGTTTCGATCAAGTCACCTCTTACTCTTCTAAACTTCAGCAGATACAAGTCTAGCCTGTCCAACCTTTCCTCTGGACAAAATGGCCACCAGGTTTGTCACTATGGCAACTGCTCTCTGATAGAAGTGCAATGCATGCGATGCACTTCAAGATGTTTCTGAGAGGAGATGGGTGAAAAATAAACACCACCCATGGTATAGTGCGGCACAGTGGCACAGTGGCTAGCGCTGCTGCCTCACAGCGACAGGAGCCCGGGTTCGATTCTGGCCTCGGGTCACTGTCTGTGTGGAGTCTGCACATTCAGCCCATGTCTGCGTGGGTTTCCTCCGGGTGCTCCTGTTTCCTCCCACAGTCCAAAGATATGTGGGTTAGGTGGATTGGCCGTGCTAAATTGTCCCTTAGTGTCTAAAGATGTGCAGGTTAGGTAGATTGGCCATGATAAATTGCCCCTTAGTGTCTAAAGATGTGCAGGTTAGGTGGATTGGCCATGCTAAATTGCCCCTTAGTGTCTAAAGATGTGTAGGTTAGGTGGATTGGCCATGCTAAATTGCCCCTTAGTATCCAAAGATGTGCAGGTTAGATAGATTGCCCATGCTAAATTGCCCCTTAGTGTCTAAAGATGTGCAGGTTAGGTGGATTGGCCATGCTAAATTGCCCCTTAGTGTCCAAAGGTGTGCAGGTTAGATGGATTGGCCATGCTAAATTGCCCCTTAGTGTCTAAAGATGTGCAGGTTAGGTGGATTGGCCATGCTAAATTGCCCCTTAGTGTCTAAAGATGTGCAGGTTAGGTGGATTGGCCATGCTAAATTGCCCCTTAGTGTCCAAAGATGTGCAGGTTAGATGGATTGGCCATGCTAAATTGCCCCTTAGTGTCTAAAGATGTGCAGGTTAGGTGGATTGCACATGCTAAATTGCCCCTTAGTGTCTAAAGATGTGCAGGTTAGGTGGATTGGCCATGCTAAATTGCCCCTTAGTGTCTAAAGATGTGCAGGTTAGGTGGATTGGCCATGCTAAATTGCCCCTTAGTGTCTAAAGATGTGCAGGTTAGGTGGATTGGCCATGCTAAATTGCCCCTTAGTGTCTAAAGATGTGCAGGTTAGGTGGATTGGCCATGCTAAATTGCCCCTTAGTGTCTAAAGATGTGTAGGTTAGGTGGATTGGCCATGCTAAATTGTCCCTTAGTGTCCAAAAATGTGCAGGTTAGGTGGATTGGCCATGCTAAATTGCCCCTTCGTGTCTAAAGATGTGCAGGTTAGATGGATTGGCCATGCTAAATTGCCCCTTAGTATCCAAAGATGTGCAGGTTAGATGGATTGGCCATGCTAAATTGCCCCTTCGTGTCTAAAGATGTGCAGGTTAGATGGATTGGCCATGCTAAATTGCCCCTTCGTGTCTAAAGATGTGCAGGTTAGGTGGATTGGCCATGCTAAATTGCCCCTTAGTATCCAAAGATGTGCAGGTTAGATGGATTGGCCATGCTAAATTGCCCCTAGTCAGGTGACAAGCAGGATAAATATGTGGGATTGTGGGGATAGGGCCTGGGTGGGATTGTTGTCAGTGCAGATTCAATGGGCTGAATGGCCTCCTTCTGTACTGTCGGGATTCTAAGATTCTCTTCAGCACATCATATGCTCTCCTTGGCAAAATAACGCGAGTCAGAGCCGGTTCCGCGAGGTTCGGTGCCCCTTTAAATGCTCACTTCCTGTCTCAGTGCAGAGACAGGCTTTGCCGATTGTAGTGTTTGGAACTCCATTGTTCCATTCTGGGAGCTCTTCAGGGAGTCGGGAGGCCCCTGTAGAAAGAAAATTGTGAGCCGTTCGCTCTCCAAGCTCTGAGCATTCCAGCCAGTTCCTGTTTCCTTTCCTGTAAATTCTGTGAAGGTTCTTAAAAGGCGTTCACATCCGATGGGACTTCCTGTGCTGTGGGGTGACACTAAGGCAATGCGAGGTACCCACTGGGCAGTATCATCAACTGGGGATTGTCAGATATGTCCAGTAGGGTCAAAGGCAGGCCGATAATTTACTGAACTCCCACGCATATAGCATATTTATGTGTATATTTTAATGGCAACATCATGTGTGAATAGGGAAAATAACCATAAGTTAGCAAAGGTCGTCCTTCCTCTCTGGAGACTACTAAAGTACAATTCCATCTGAATCCAGACTGCGTGTACAATGCCAAAATTATCAGTCTGTCTATCCCCATCCTGGTGTACACACTGCATTGAAGTTTCCCCCTTTAAACTTTGGCACGCATCTCCAGTAAAGCATCGCACCATTGAGTCGCTATGGGGATCAGGGAGAATTTGATTTAAAGTCTGCTAGCTTGCAACATCTTTGAAGCGAATTCTCCCAGGGCAGGTACAACAGACGTTACATATAGAGTTCCACAAAAATACATTCCATTGAAAAATAAAAACTCAGCAAGAAAGAAATCCGTCCGTGGCGCACTGGGGAAATGAAGGATAGTGTTAGAAGTCAAAAATAAATGAGGCTACTGATGTTACAAAGGATAGTAGGACATCGGAGGATTCAGAGTGCTTTCGCAAAAACAGTGGCAGCACGGTGGCACAGTGGTTAGCACTGCTGCCTCCCAGCGCCACGGACCTGGGTTTGATTCCCGGCTTGGGTCACTGTCTGTGTGGAGTCTGCACATTCTCCCCTGTGTCTGCGTGGGTTTCCTCCGGGTGCTCCGGTTTCCTCCCACTGTCCGAAAGACGTGCTGGTTAGGTGCACTGGCCGTGCTAAATTCTCCCTCAGTGTACCCGAACAGGAGTGTGGCGACGAGGGGGTTTTCACAGTGACTTCATTGCTGTGTTAATGTAAGCCTACCTGTAATAAAGAAAGTAAATACCTACACTAATAAAGAAAGTAAAAGATTATGAGAGGCATGGACAGAGTGGATAGTCAGAAGGTTTTTCCTAGGGTGGAAGAGTCAATTACTAGGGGGCACAGGTTTAAGGTGTGAGGGGCAAGGTTTAAAGGAGATGTACGAGGCAGATTTTTTACACAGAGGGTGGTGGGTGTCTGGAACTCGCTGCCGGGGGAGGGAGTGGAAGCGGATACAATAGTGACTTTTAAAGGGCATCTGGACAAATACATGAATAGGATGGGAATAGAGGGATACCCAGAAGGGTAAGGGGTTTTATTTCAGTCGGGCAGCATGGTCGGCGCAGGCTTGGAGGGCCGAAGGGCCTGTTCCTGTGCTGTAATTTTCTTTGTTCTTTGTGCTAAACTAAACAAACAACACAGGTGGGATTTTCCGGCCGGGCTCACCCCAAAACCAGAAAAGCCCACTCGAGATCAATGGACCTTTGCATGCCATCCCCACCCGCCCCTGGTCGCTACGATTCCCGTCACGGGCGTGGCGGGAAAACTACGTCGCAAATATCCGTTATAATGTCGATGAAAAGTCACCAAATAACAGAATATGAGAGTAAGCGAGTCTAATGATATAACAACAGATTGTCGAAGTATAAAAAAAAGGAAGAGAGTAGCTAAAGTAAACATTGTTCCCTCAGAAACAGAGACAGGAGGAATTATCACGGGGAAATGAGGAGATGGCAGTGAACCCATATTTTGCGTCTCATTTCACAGTTGAAGGTAAAGTTGCGTGTCAGAATTAGAGCAGAAGCTAGGGTCTAATAAATGTGAGGAAATTAAGGTAATCAATATTAACAGAGAAGAAAGCGATGGACAGACTGACAAGGTTTAACCTGACAAACTGCCAGAAAGTGATGGACTTGAAAAAGGCAACTGCAGAGAAACTGGCGACCATTTTCCAAAATTGACTGAATTCCACAACGGTCCCAGCAGATTATGATATTCAAGGAAAGGAGAGTGAAAACGGAGGTACAGGCCAGTTAGCTGTGACCAAGAGTCTAGGGAAACCTGCGACGGACTTCTTAGGCACGGAAACTGAAAATGCTGGAAAATCTCAGGTGGTCTGACAGCCTCTGTGGAGAGAGAATGGAGCCAATGTTTACGAGTCTGGATGACCCTTCGAAGGGGTAATCGCAGTATTTTGCTTTCATGGACTTTTCAGTTTAAAGTTCATTTATTAGTGTCACAAGTCGGCTTAGATTAATATTGCAATGAAGTTACTGTGAAAATCCCCAAGTTGCCACACTCCGGTGCCTGTTTGGGTACACTGAGAGAGAATTTAGCATGGCCAATGCACCTAACCTACACATCTTTGGACACGAAGGGGCGATTTAGCATGGCCAATCCACCTAACCTACACATCTTTGGACACTAAGGGGCAATTTAGCATGGCCAATCCACCTAACCTGCACATCTTTGGACACGAAGGGGCAATTTAGCATGGCCAATCCACCTAACCTACACATCTTTGGACACTAAGGGACAATTTAGCATGGCCAATCCACCTAAACTACACATCTTTGGACATGAAGGGGCAATTTAGCATGAGCAATCCACCTAATCTACATATCTTTGGACACAAAGGGGCAATTTAGCATGGCCAATCCACCTTACCCACACATCTTTGGACACGAAGGGGCAATTTAGCATGACCAATCCACCTAATCTACATATTTTTGGACACTAAGGGGCAATTTAGCATGGCCAATCCACCTAACCTACACATCTTTGGACACTAAGGGACAATTTAGCATGGCCAATCCACCTAATCTACATATCTTTGGACACTAAGGGGCAATTTAGCATGGCCAATCCACCTAACCTACACATCTTTGGACACTAAGGGGCAATTTAGCATGGCCAATCCACCTAACCTGCACATCTTTGGACACTAAGGGGCAATTTAGCATGGCCAATCCACCTAACCTACACATCTTTGGACACTAAGGGACAATTTAGCATGGCCAATCCACCTAACCTACACATCTTTGGACACTAAGGGAGAATTTAGCACGGCCAATCCACCTAACCTACACATCTTTGGACACTAAGGGGCAATTTAGCATGGCCAATCCACCTAACCTACACATCTTTGGACACTAAGGGACAATTTAGCATGGCCAATCCACCTAACCTACACATCTTTGGACACTAAGGGGCAATTTAGCACGGCCAATCCACCTAACCTACTCAACCTTCGCACTGTGGGAGGAAACCAGAGCACCGGGAGGAAACCCACTTAGACATGGGGAGAATATGCAGACTCCACACAGACAGTGATCCAAATCAGGAATTGAACCCGGGTCCCTGGTGCTGTGAGGTAGCAATGCCGCCCAACTGTTAGGGATCCATCACATAGCAGGAAGATATTTGCCCTTCAAGAGAAGTGGGGCAAGATGGCAAGGTGAACACCCGCAGAGGTCCGTCACTACCACTGAGATTGAAGAAGCAGGCTGTATGTTTTTTGGCAATGTAGTACTCGGAATCAGACTGTGGAGTAGTTGATTCATTCACAGCAGGGGAACAGTCAACATTAATGGTTTCTAATGATTGACGAGGAGAATTGCGCAATGCCAAGGTGGAGCACGAGCAAAAGTATCATCTGCAGCCAGAAGAGTAGAGTCTCCAAACAGACCCTGGAAAATGTGCTGCACTGTCAGAGGGTCAGTACTGAGGGAGTGCCGCACTGTCAGAGGGTGAGTACTGAGGGAGTGCTGCACTGTCAGAGGGTCAGTACTGAGGGAGTGCTGCACTGTCAGAGGGTCAGTACTGAGGGAGTGCCGCACTGTCAGAGGGTCAGTACTGAGGGAGTGCCACACTGTCAGAGGGTCAGTGCTGAGGGAGTGCTGCACTGTCAGAGGGTCAGTGCTGAGGGAGTGCTGCACTGTCAGAGGGTCAGTACTCAGGGAGTGCCGCACTGTCAGAGGGGCAGTGCTGAGGGAGTGCCACATTGTCAGAGAGTCAGTACTGAGGGAGTACCGCACTGTCAGAGGGTCAGTACTGAGGAAGTGCCGCACTGTCAGAGAGTCAGTACTGACGGAGTGCTGCACTGTCAGAGGGTCAGTACTGAGGGAGTGCTGCACTGTCAGTGGGTCAGTACTGAGGGAGTGCCGCACTGTCAGAGGGTCAGTACTGAGGGAGTGCTGCACTGTCAGAGGGTCAGTACTGAGGGAGTGCTGCACTGTCAGAGGGTCAGTGCTGAGCGAGTGCCGCACTGTCAGAGGGTCAGTACTGAGGGAGTGCCGCACTGTTGGAGGGTCAGTACTGAGGGAGTGCCGCACTGTTGGAGGGTGAGTACTGAGGGAATGCCGCACTGTCAGAGGGTCAGTACTGAGGGAGTGCTGCACTGTTGGAGGGTCAGTCCTGAGGGAGTGCTGCACTGTCAGAGAGTCAGTACTGAGGGAGTGCCGCACTGTCAGAGGGTCAGTACTGAGGGAGTGCCGCACTGTCAGAGGGTCAGTACTGAGGGAGTGCTGCACTGTCAGAGGGTCAGTACTGAGGGAATGCCGCACTGTCAGAGGGTCAGTACTGAGGGAGTGCTGCACTGTCAGTGGGTCAGTACTGAGGGAATGCCGCACTGTCAGAGGGTCAGTACTGAGGGAGTACCGCACTGTCAGAGGGTCAGTACTGAGGGAGTGCTGCACTGTCAGAGGGTCAGTACTGAGGGAATGCCGCACTGTCAGAGGGTCAGAACTGAGGGAGTGCTGCACTGTCAGAGAGTCAGTACTGAGGGAGTGCCGCACTGTCAGAGGGTCAGTACTGAGGGAGTGCCGCACTGTCAGGGGGTCAGTACTGAGGGAGTGCCGCACTGTCAGAGGGTCAGTACTGAGGGAGTGCTGCACTGTCAGAGGGTCAGTACTGAGGGAGTGCCGCACTGTCAGAGGGTCAGTACTGAGGAAGTGCCGCACTGTCAGAGAGTCAGTACTGACGGAGTGCTGCACTGTCAGAGGGTCAGTACTGAGGGAGTGCCGCACTGTCAGGGGGTCAGTACTGAGGGAGTGCCGCACTGTCAGAGGGTCAGTACTGAGGGAGTGCCGCACTGTCAGAGGGTCAGTGCTGAGGGAGGTCTGCACTGTCAGAGGGTCAGTACTGAGGGAGTGCTGCACTGTCAGAGAGTCAGTGCTGAGGGAGTGCCGCACTGTCAGAGGGTCGGTGCTGAGGGAGTGCCGCACTGTCAGAGGGTCGGTACTGAGGGAGTGCCGCACTGTCAGAGGGTCAGTGCTGAGGGAGTGCCACACTTTCAGAAGGTCGGTACTGAGGGAGTGCCGCGCTGTCAGCGGGCCTGTGTGAGGCTGTATTGTCCTATGAGGTCAGATATTGTACAGTGGGTCGATATTCTCTGGAATTTTGAAGAGTGGGGGGTGATCTCATTGAAGTATAAGATTTGGGGCGGGTTAGCTAGGATATCCCCGGGAGGAGGGGGGTGGGGGCAGAAGGGGTGTGGCTGGGTCAGGATATCCTCTTCTCTTCATCATTAGGACACTGCTGAGCCATTTACCCCTCCCTGTCAGCCGTGGCTCACTCCGTGATGCCTCCTTTTCCTCAGCAAATACATTCAACCAGGAATGACGCTCCGTGTTTGGTGGTGGAGGCTAAGGAAATTTGGCATGTCAGCTACGACTCTCACCAACTTTTACAGATGCACCATAGAAAGCATTCTTTCTGGTTGTATCACAGTTCGGTATGGGCTCCTGCTCTGCCCAAGACCGCAAGGAACTACAAAGGATCGTGAATGTAGCCCAGTCCATCACGCAAACCAGCCCCCCATCCATTGACTCCGTCTACACTTCCCGCTGCCTGGGAAAAGCAGCCAGCATAATCAAGGACCTCACACACCCCGGACATTCTCTCTTCCACCTTCTTCCATCAGGAAAAGATACAAAAGTCTGAGGTCACGTACCAACCGACTCAAGAACAGCTTCTTCCTTGCTGCTGTCAGACTTTTGAATGGACCTACCTCGCACTAAGTTGATCTTTCCCTACACCCTATCTGTGACTGTAACACTGTGGTCGGTGCAGACTCGATGGGCCGAATGGCCTCTTTCTGTACTGTAGGGTTTCTATGACTATATTCTGCACCCTCTCCTATCCCTCTCCCCTATGTACTCTATGAATAGTATGTTTTTTCCGTATAGCGCGCAAGAAACAATACTTTTCATTGCATCCCAATACATGTGACAATAATAAATCAAATATTAAGTTGATCTTTCTCTACACCCTAGCTATGACTGTAACACTATATTCTGCACCCTCTCCTTTCCTTCTCCCCTATGTACTCTATGAACGGTATGCTTTGTCTGTATAGCGCGCAAGAAACAATACTTTTCACTGTATCCCAATACATGTGACAATAATAAATCAATCAATCCATCCTTTGTGGATTGTAATGGATTTCAGCTGCAAAGGTCCACAGTCTGTGCCACTTGCTGCTCGAAGTGACTATTTATTTTATTTATTATTTATTCGCCACGAGTAAGGCTTACATTGCAATGAAGTTACTGTGAAATTCCCCTAGTCGCCAACTCCGGCGCCTGTTTGGTTCAATGCACCTAACCAGCACGTCTTTCAGACTGTGGGAGGAAACCCACGCAGACACGGGGAGAACGTGCAGACTCTGCACAGACAGTGACCCAAGCCAGGAATTGAACCCAGGTCCCTGGCGCTGTGAGGCAGCAGTGCTAACCGCTGTGCCACCGTGCCGACTAAGCTTGGCTTTCACCACTGCTCCTTGCCGCTTCTGAGGCCTACTTCCTGAAGCTGCCCTGGAGCCTGCAGTTTCCCCTTTAAGGATCTTGGACGGCATCCTGTGACACTTACATCAGCGCACAGTCAGTGCTGACAGTCGGCTGCTGCTAACACTAACTTGCCGTTGCTCGAGATGATCTGTCACATTCTGGTTTCAGGTTTTTCATTAGCATTTCCCTTCTCACACGCAACAAACTGCTCGGAGTTCAACCACTGACATTTGCAGCTTGTTTCCACGGGTAACAGATATGGTCAGGCCAGTGCATATAGAGATGTGTTTATATATATCAGAGCATCGGAAATAGGGGCAGGAGGAGGCTATACAGCTCCTCAAGCCTGCTCTGCTGTTCAATAATAGAGTGGTGAGCTTTGACCACAAATCGACATTCCCCCCCTACACATGTCCCTTCGTCTCTCGAGAGTGCAAACATCCCTCGATCTCGCCCTTCAACCTATTCAAAAATGAAGCACCCACAACCCTCTGGGCGAGAGAATTGCAAAAATTCACAACCCTTTAACTGCAGTAATTTATAGAATCAGAGAATCCCTACAGTGCTGAAAGAGGCCATTCGGCCGATCAAGTCTGCACCGACCACAATCCCACCCAGGCCCTATCCCTGCAATCCCTCATATTTACCCTGCTCATCTCCTGACACCAGGGGCAATTTAGCATGGCCAATCCACTTAACCTACACATCTTTGGACAGTAAGGGGCAATTTAGCATGGCCAATCCACTTAACCTGCACATCTTTGGACACTAAGGGACAATTTACCATGGCCAATCCACTTAACCTGCACATCTTTGGACACTAAGGGACAATTTACCATGGCCAATCCACTTAACCTGCACAGCTTTGGACACTAAGGGGCAATTTAGCATGGCCAATCCACCTAACCTACACATCTTTGGACACTAAGGGACAATTTAACATGGCCAATCCACTTAACCTGCACATCTTTGGACGCTAAGAGCCAATTTAGCATGGCCAATCCACCTAACCTGCACATCTTTGGGCACTAAGGGGCAATTTAGCATGGCCAATCCACCTAACCTGCACATCTTTGGGCACTAAGGGGCAATTTAGCATGGCCAATCCACTTAACCTGCACATCTTTGGACGCTAAGAGCCAATTTAGCATGGCCAATCCACCTAACCTGCACATCTTTGGACGCTAAGGGACAATTTAGCATGGCCAATCCACCTAACCTGCACATCTTTGGACACTAAGGGGCAATTTAGCATGGCCAATCCACCCAACCTGCACATCTTTGGACGCTAAGGGACAATTTAGCATGGCCAATACACCTAACCTGCACATCTTTGGACGCTAAGGGACAATTTAGCATGGCCAATCCACCTAACCTGCACATCTTTGGACACTAAGGGGCAATTTAGCATGGTTTATCCACCTAACCCGAACGTCTTTGGACGGAGGAAACCCACGCAGACACGGGGAGAACGTGCAGACTCTGCACAGACAGTGACCCAAGCCAGGAATCGAACCCGGGTCCCTGGCGCTGTGAGGCAGCGGTGCCAACCACTGTGCCACCGTGCCGCCCTCATCTCATCATTTCTCCTCATATCAATCCTAAATGATCGACCCCTTAGGGGGAAGGCAATGGCCTTGTGGTATTATCGCTAGACTATTAATCCATAAACTCAGCTAATGTTCTGGGGGACCCGGGTTCGAATCCCGCCACGGCAGATGGTGGAATTTGAATTCAGTAAAAAATATCTGGAATTTAGAATCTACTGATGAAACTATTGTTGGAAAAACACATCTGGTTCACTCATGTCCTTTAGGGAAGGAAATCTGCCGCCCTTACCTGGTCTGGCCTACATGTGACTCCAAAGCCACAGCAATGTGGTTGACTCTCAACTGCCTTCCAAGGGCAAGTAGGGATGGGCAATAAATGCTGGCCCAGCCAGCGACGCCCATGTCCCATGAATGAATTTTAAAAATGCACGGATTTCTCTCCCGTGTTTTAGACTGAGGGGAAACAGTCTCTCAGAATTGACCCAATCAAACACTCTCAGAACTTTCTGCGTTTCAGTAAGTTCGCGTTTCATTGGTTGAATTTCAGAGAATATAAGCCTCTTGTATTCAATCTCCCATTAAAGGACAATGTAAACTCAGTACTGACCCTCTGACAGTGCGGCACTCCCTCAGTACTGACCCTCTGACAGTGCGGCACTCCCTCAGTACTGACCCTCTGACAGTGCGGCACTCCCTCAGTACTGACCCTCTGACAGTGCGGCACTCCCTCAGTACTGACCCTCTGACAGTGCAAGCACTCCCTCAGTACTGACCCTCTGACAGTGCGGCACTCCCTCAGCACTGACCCTCTGACAGTGCAAGCACTCCCTCAGCACTGACCCTCTGACAGTGCAAGCACTCCCTCAGCACTGACCCTCTGACAGTGCGGCACTCCCTCAGTACTGACCCTCTGACAGTGCGGCACTCCCTCAGTACTGACCCTCTGACAGTGCGGCACTCCCTCAGCACTGACCCTCTGACAGTGCAGCACTCCCTCAGTACTGACCCTCTGACAGTGCAGCACTCCCTCAGTACTGACCCTCTGACAGTGCGACACTCCCTCAGCACTGACCCTCTGACAGTGCGGCACTCCCTCAGTACTGACCCTCTGACAGTGCAGCACTCCCTCAGCACTGACCCTCTGACAGTGCGACACTCCCTCAGCACTGACCCTCTGACAGTGCGGCACTCCCTCAATACTGACCCTCTGACAGTGTGACACCCCCTCAGTACTGACCCTCTGACAGTGCTACACTCCCTCAGTACTGACCCTCTGACACTGCGGCATTCCCTCAGCACTGACCCTCTGACAGTGCGGCACTCCCTCAGGTCGGACTCTCTGACAGTGCGGCACTCCCTCAGTACTGACCCTCTGACAGTGCGGCACTCCCTCAGCACTGACCCTCTGACAGTGCGGCACTCCCTCAGGTCTGACCCTCTGACAGTGCGGCACTCCCTCAGGTCTGACCCTCTGACAATGCGGTACTCCCTCAGGTCTGACCCTCTGACAGTGCGGCACTCCCTCAGCACTGACCCTCTGACAGTGCGGCACTCCCTCAGCACTGACCCTCTGACAGTGCGACACTCCCTCAGTACTGACCCTCTGACAGTGCGGCACTCCCTCAGTGCTGACCCTCTGACAGTGCGGCACTCCCTCAGCACTGACCCTCTGACAGTGCGGCACTCCCTCAGTACTGACCTTCTGACAGTGCGGCACTCCCTCAGTACTGACCTTCTGACAGTGCGGCACTCCCTCAGGACTGACCCTCTGACAGTGCGGCACTCCCTCAGTACTGACCTTCTGACAGTGCGGCACTCTCTCAGCACTGACCCTCTGACAGTGCGGCACTCCCTCAGTACTGACCCTCTGACAGTGTGGCACTCCCTCAGTACTGACCCTCCGACAGTGCGACACTCCCTCAGTACTGACCCTCTGACAGTGCGGCACTCCCTCCGTACTGACTCTCTGACAGAGCGGCACTCCCTCAGTACTGACCCTCTGACAGTGCGGCACTCCCTCAGCACTGACCCTCTGACAGTGCGACACTCCCTTAGTACTGACCCTCTGACAGTGCGACACTCCCTCAGCACTGGCCCTCTGACAGTGCGACACTCCCTCAGTACTGACCCTCTGACAGTGCGACACTCCCTCAGTACTGACCCTCTGACAGTGCAGCACTCCCTCAGTTCTGACCCTCTGACAGTGCGGCACTCCCTCAGTGCTGACCCTCTGACAGTGCGACACTCCCTCAGTACTGACCCTCTGACAGTGCAGCACTCCCTCAGTGCTGACCCTCTGACAGTGCGGCACTCCCTCAGTACTGACCCTCTGACAGTGTGGCACTCCCTCAGTACTGACCCTCCGACAGTGCGACACTCCCTCAGTACTGACCCTCTGACAGTGCGGCACTCCCTCCGTACTGACTCTCTGACAGAGCGGCACTCCCTCAGTACTGACCCTCTGACAGAGCGGCACTCCCTCAGTACTGACCCTCTGACAGTGCGGCACTCTCTCAGCACTGACCCTCTGACAGTGCGGCACTCCCTCAGTACTGACCCTCTGACAGTGTGGCACTCCCTCAGTACTGACCCTCCGACAGTGCGACACTCCCTCAGTACTGACCCTCTGACAGTGCGGCACTCCCTCCGTACTGACTCTCTGACAGAGCGGCACTCCCTCAGTACTGACCCTCTGACAGAGCGGCACTCCCTCAGTACTGACCCTCTGACAGTGCGGCACTCTCTCAGCACTGACCCTCTGACAGTGCGGCACTCCCTCAGTACTGACCCTCTGACAGTGTGGCACTCCCTCAGTACTGACCCTCCGACAGTGCGACACTCCCTCAGTACTGACCCTCTGACAGTGCGGCACTCCCTCCGTACTGACTCTCTGACAGAGCGGCACTCCCTCAGCACTGACCCTCTGACAGTGCGACACTCCCTGAGTACTGACCCTCTGACAGTGCGACACTCCCTCAGTACTGACCCTCTGACAGTGCAGCACTCCCTCAGTACTGACCCTCTGACAGTGCGACACTCTCTCAGTACTGACCCTCTGACAGTGCAGCACTCCCTCAGTACTGACCCTCTGACAGTGCGACACTCCCTCAGTACTGACCCTCTGACAGTGCGGCACTCCCTCAGTACTGACCCTCTGACAGTGCAGCACTCCCTCAGTACTGACCCTCTGACAGTGCGACACTCTCTCAGTACTGACTCTCTGACAGTACAGCACTCCCTCAGTACTGACCCTCTGACAGTGCGACACTCCCTCAGTACTGACCCTCTGACAGTGAGGGCAAACCACCACCTTTGCATCCGAACGGATAAGTTACGTTCGGATTAACATTGGCAATCGCCGATCTTTGGACTGCAACCAATTCTCGCATGAACTGCTGAATCCAATCTGAATGGCAGAACTGGCTTAACCAAACATATTATGCTTGAAAGCAGTCTTGTTTTGAAATGACACTGCTATCTTTGGATGAAAAACAGGCTGCGGTTCGGCACGGTTTAAGTTGCTGAGCTGTAAGTACTGACTGATTGGGTCTCATTTATGCTTGCATCAGGATTTTAATTTGACCTGATATGCTTGGATTGGGAATTCTCTGGGAGGGATTGGGAAGTGAGGTACTCCATCGGAATACTATGCTTGGATGGGGCAGGTGTTTTTCTTTTTGGGGGCCCGCTCCCCTACAGTATTTGGATTTTCCCGGGACATTTGGTAAAACTGTCAAACAAAGCCAGCCACCCTTCCTAACAGCACTGTGGGTGTACCTACACTACATGGACTGACTGATGTCAAATAACAATCCTGGAACTCCCTCCCTAACAGCACTGTGGGTGTACCTACACCACATGGACTGACTGATGTCCAATAACAATCCTGGAACTCCCTCCCTAACAGCACTGTGGGTGTATCTACACCACATGGACTGGCTGATGTCCAATAACAATCCTGGAACTCCCTCCCTAACAGCACTGTGGGTGTACCTACACCACATGGACTGACTGATGTCAAATAACAATCCTGGAACTCCCTCCCTCACAGCACTGTGGGTGTACCGACACCACATGGACTGACTGATGTCCAATAACAATCCTGGAACTCCCTCCCTAACAGCACTGTGGGTGTACCTACACCACATGGACTGACTGATGTCCAATAACAATCCTGGAACTCCCTCCCTAACAGCACTGTGGGTGTACCTACACCACATGGACTGACTGATGTCCAATAACAATCCTGGAACTCCCTCCCTAACAGCACTGTGGGTGTACCTACACCACATGGACTGACTGATGTCCAATAACAATCCTGGAACTCCCTCCCTAACAGCACTGTGGGTGTACCTACACCACATGGACTGACTGATGTCCAATAACAATCCTGGAACTCCCTCCCTCACAGCACTGTGGGTGTACCTACACCACATGGACTGACTGATGTCCAAAAACAATCCTGGAACTCTCTCCCTAACAGCACTGTGGGTGTACCTACACCACATGGACTGACTGATGTCCAATAACAATCCTGGAACTCCCTCCCTCACAGCACTGTGGTGCAGTGGGTTGTGTCCTTGATTCTGAGGCGGAAGATTCAGGTTCAAATCCCACTCCAGTCGAGTCGATCTTAGAATCCCTCCAGTTCAGAAAGAGGCCATTCTGCCCATCGAGACTGTACCGATCACAATTCCACCCAGGCCCTATTTCCGTAACCCTCCTTCACCTCGCTAATCCCCCGACATGAGAGTCAATTTAGCACGGCCAATCAACCTAACCAGCACGTCTTTCAGACTGTGGGAGGAAACCAGAGCACCCGGAGGAAACCCACGCAGACACGGGGAGAACGTGCAGACTCCACACAGACAGTGACCCAAGCCGGGAATTGAACCCACGTCCCTGGCGCTGTGAGGCAGCAGTGCTAACCACTGTGCCACTTTTGGATTTTGCAATATATTTTAAGCAGTTTTTAACCCTATTTTAAGAGTCTCCCTGATGCAATGTTGATCCTTGCGTAACTTGGCAATTATAAATGCTCCAGGATAGTGTATCCCTTGAGATGACATCTGCAAGTCTCCTGTAATGTTTATCCCAATGTTAAGTGTCTTCCGCATGCAACGTTGATCATTATGCAACTTGGCTCGTTCAAATGCTTTCAGAAAGCATATCAATTAAGATGAAGTAAAGTTTATTTATTCGTCACAAATAGGCTCACATTAACTCTGCAATGAAGTTCGTGTGAAAATCCTCTCGTCGCCACACTCCGGCGCCTGTTCGGGTCAATGCACCCTAACCAGCACGTCTTTGGAGTGTGGGAGGAAACCGGAGCACCCGGAGTAAACCCACGCAGACACGGGGAGAACGTGCAGACTCCACACAGACAGTGACCCGAGCCGGGAATCGAACCCGGGTCCCTGGCGCTGTGAGGCACGCTGTGCCACCGTGCCACCCATGAAATATGCAAGCTGATGTGAACTTGGTATGACAGAATCCGTGCAGCTTGAAATTCTGGAGCCATGTTCCACCACCACTGAAACATCGTGCTTTTCACTTGATTCTGAACTGAAGCTCTTTTTGAGACTTTGATGTTGGCATGGAAGAGTCACGCTGCAGATAAAATCCAAAACCTCCCCTCTCTCCATTTCCTCATCTCCCTCCTTTCCCCCTCCCCTCCTTTCTCCTTCCCTCTGATCTCCTCCCCGCCTTTCTCCTCCACTCCTTCCCCCCCTCTTCCTCTCCCTTCCCCTCCCTACCCCTCCTCATATCCCTCCCTCACCTCTTTGCTGAGCGACAATAGAATTGTTGTGTTAACGTACAGATATTTTGTTGACAGAGATATATATTTTGGAAGAAATTTGAAAAGACAGGGCAATGAAACATGTCAGGGCAGCTGCTGAAGTAAAGTCATAGAATCCCTACAGTGCAGAAGGAAGCCATTCGGCCCATCATGTCTGTACCGACCACAATCCCACCCAGGCCCTAAGGGGCAATTTAGCATGGCCAATCCACCTAATTCGCACATCTTTGGACACTAAGGGGCAATTTAGCATGGCCAATCCACCTAATTCGCACATCTTTGGACACGAAGGGGCAATTTAGCATGGCCAATCCACCTAACCTGCACATCTTTGGACACTGAGGGACAATTTAGCACGGCCAATCCACCTAACCTGCACATCTTTGGACACTAAGGGGCAATTTAGCATGGCCAATCCACCTAACCTACACATCTTTGGACACTAAGGGGCAATTTAGCATGGCGAATCCACCTAACCTACACATCTTTGGACACTAAGGGACAATTTAGCATGGCCAATCCACCTAACCTACACATCTTTGGACACTAAGGGACAATTTAGCCTGGCCAATCCACCTAACCTGCACATCTTTGGACACTAAGGGGCAATTTAGCATGGCCAATCCACCTAACCTACACATCTTTGGAGTGCGGGTAGGAGGAAACCGAAGCACCCAGAGGAATCCCACGCAGACACGGGGAGAACATGCAGATTTTGCACAGACAGTGACTCGAGGCCGGAATCAAACCCGGGTCCCTGGCGCTGCGAGGCAGCCGTGCTAACCACTGTGCCACCGTGCCATCCTAAGTCTGCATTGTATTATTATGTAACTTTTTAACATGTGTGGCATGCTTATAAGTGTTTGTGTGTTTTAATTTAGAATATGGTCAGAACTTCCTGAACCATGGTTTGGATACCTGCATGACATCGATCAAAGGAGAGTTCACGTTTTGGGCCATGGAAAATCTAGCTGTGTTTATCATCAGTAATCTTCTGCCTTGCTTGCTTCATTTATAATGCTCATATTTAACAGTTCTGTGTGTTTAAATAAAGAATTTATACAATTTCATATTTAAATGTTTGTTTTGATTCAATAAAGCATTCATGGAATTTTGTACTTTAATGGAAAATATTTATTGACAAAAATAATTTTATAAATACACAACTTTGATACCCTGTTAACATATAACTAAACTAAACCGGGCGGCACGGTGGCACAGTGGTTAGTGCCAGGGACCCGGGTTCGATTCCGGCCTGGGTGACTGTCTGTGCAGAGTCTGCACGTTCTCCCCGTGTCTGCGTGGGTTTCCTCCGGGTGCTCCGGCTTCCTCCCACAGTCCAAAGATGTGTGGGTTAGCTGGATTGGCCATGCTAAATTGTGCCTTAGTGTCTAAAGATGTGCAAGTTAGGTTGCTTGATTAGGTGGCACGGTGGCACAGTGGTTGGCACTGCTGCCCCACAGCGCCAGGGACCCGGATTCAATTCCTGGCTCGGGTCACTGTCTGTGTGGAGTTTGCACATTCTCCTCGTGTCTGCGTGGGTTTCCTCCGGGTGCTCCGGCTTCCTCCCACAGTCCAAAAATGTGCGGGTTAAGTTGATTGGCCACACAAAAATTGCCCCTTCGTGTCCTGAGATGCGTAGGTTAGAGGGATTAGCGGGTAAATATGTAGGGATATGGGGGTAGGGCCTGGGTGGGATTGTGGTCGGTGCAGACTTGATAGGCTGAATGGCCTCCTTCTGCACTGTAGGGTTTCTATGATTCTTCTATGATTCTATGATTGGCCATGGTAAATTGCCTCTTAGTGTCCAAAGATGTGCAGGGTTAGGTGGATTGGCCATGCTAAATTGCCCCTTAGTGTCCAAAGGTGTGCAGGTTAGTTAGATTGGCCATGCTAAATTGCCCCTTAGTGTCCAAAGATGTGCAGGTTAGGTGGATTGGCCATGCTAAATTGCCCCTTAGTGTTTAAAGATGTGCAGGTTAGGTGGATTGGCCATGCTAAATTGCCCCTTAGTGTCCAAAGATGTGCAGGTTAGGTGGATTGGCCATGCTAAATTGCCCCTTAGTGTTTAAAGATGTGCAGGTTAGGTGGATTGGCCATGCTAAATTGCCCCTTAGTGTTTAAAGATGTGCAGGTTAGGTGGATTGGCCATGCTAAATTGCCCCTTAGTGTCAGGGGAATTAACGGGGTAACCATGTGGGGTTACAGGGATAGGGCCTGGGTGGGATTGTTGTTGGTGCAGGTTTGATGGGCCGAATGGCCTCCTTCTGCACTGTCGGGATTCTCTGGGCAGGATTTTCTGGCCGCGTTCGCCCCGAAATTGGAAAATCCCGCCCGAGGTTAATGGACCTTTCCATGGTCTGCACCTCACCTGGTCCGATTCCCGTGACGGGCGAGACGGGAAAATTCACTCTGATGAAGCTTTGACTCTGAATAGTACTTTCACAAATTTGAACCAAACGAACCATTTGTTTGCATATTAAATAATACTCATTTTCAATCATTTAAATAAATTTTTAAAATGACAGCAGTGTTAACTACTTAAAAGAAATGGCTAAGAAAGTAAAATACAAATAAAAATGCTTTTCATAAGATCAGGGGTTCCCGTTTTCAATGCGAAACTGTTTGTTGGAACCTGGAACTCCAATGGGTGTTCCCAGGCTCGCCGTGTCATAAGGAGGCACGGTTAGCAATCTCTTGCAATGCCCTGGGGCCTGGTCGGATGGTTTGCTGACCATCCAAGGCTGCTGCACTCATCAGAAGTTTCGACAGAGCTACTCCAGAAACTCAAGTATGCAAATTTTGCATACATACATTTCCCACCGACAATTGGAATTTACGGGCCAATACTTTTCACTGTATCCCAATACATGTGTTACGATGCAGAGGTTAATCCCCTTTATCCCCTTTGGAAGGAGTAATGGAGGCATAGACTATTAGACCATAAGACCATAAGACATAGGAGCGGAAGTAAGGCCATTCGGCCCATCGAGTCCACTCCACCATTCAATCATGGTTGATTTCAACTCCATTTACCCGCTCTCTCCCCATAGCCCTTAATTCCTCGAGAAATCAAGAATTTATCAATTTCTGTCTTGAAGACGCTCAACGTCTCGGCCTCCACAGCCCTCTGTGGCAATGAATTCCACAGACCCACCACTCTCTGGCTGAAGAAATTTCTCCTCATCTCTGTTCTAAAGTGACTCCCTTTTATTCTAAGGCTGTGCCCCCGCGTCCTAGTCTCCCCTGTTAATGGAAACAACTTCCCTACGTCCATCCTATCTAAGCCGTTCATTATCTTGTAAGTTTCTATCAGATCTCCCCTCAACCTCCTAAACTCCAATGAATATAATCCCACGATCCTCAGACGTTCATCGTATGTCAGGCCTACCATTCCTGGGATCATCCGTGTGAATCTCCGCTGGACCCGCTCCAGTGCCAGTATGTCCTTCCTGAGGTGTGGGGCCCAAAATTGCTCACAGTACTCCAAATGGGGCCTAACCAGTGCTTTATAAAGCCTCAGAAGTACATCCCTGCTTTTGTATTCCAAGCCTCTTGAGATAAATGACAACATTACATTTGCTTTCTTAATTACGGACTCAACCTGCAAGTTTACCTTTAGAGAATCCTGGACTAGGACTCCCAAGTCCCTTTGCACTTTAGCATTATGAATTTTGTCACCGTTTAGAAAATAGTCCATGCCTCTATTCTTTTTTCCAAAGTGTACAACCTCGCACTTGCCCACGTTGAATTTCATCAGCCACTTCTTGGACCACTCTCCTAAACTGTCTAAATCTTTCTGCAGCCTCCCCACCTCCTCAATACTACCTGCCCCTCCACCTATCTTTGTATCATCGGCAAACTTGGCCAGAATGCTCCCAGTCCAGTTTCTAAATGGGAAAATGCTTAGGAAATCAGAAACACAAAGGGACTTGGGAGTCATTGTTCAAGATTCTCTTAAGGTTAACGTGTAGGTTCAGTCGGCAGTTAGGAAGGCAAATGCAATGTTAGCATTCATGTCGAGAGGGCTCGAATACAAGAGCAGGGATGTACTTCGGAGGCTGTATAAGGCTCTGGTCCGACCCCATTTGGAGTATTGTGAGCAGTTTTGGGCCCCAAATCTAAGGAAGGATGTGCTGGCCTTGGAAAGGGTCCAGAGGAGGTTCACAAGAATGATCCCTGGAATGAAGAGCTTGTCGTATGAGGAACGGTTGAGGACTCTGGGTCTGTACTCGTTGGAGTTTAGAAGAATGAGGGGGGATCTTATTGAAACTCACAGGATACTGCGAGGCCTGGATAGAGTGGACGTGGAGAGGATGTTTCTCCTAGTAGGAAAAACTAGAACCAGAGGGCACAACCTCAGGCTAAAGGGACGATCCTTTAAAATAGAGATGAGGAGGAATTTCTTCAGCCAGAGAGTGGTGAATCTGTGGAACTCTTTGCCGCAGAAGGCTGTGGAGGCCGGGTCATTGAGTGTCTTTAAGACAGAGATAGATAGGTTCTTGATTAATAAGGGGATCAGGGGTTATGGGGAAAAGGCAGGAGAATGGGGATGAGAAAAAAAATCAGCCATGATTGAATGGCGGAGCAGATTTGATGGGCCGAGTGGCCTAATTCTGCTCCTATGCCTTATGGTCTTATGGTCTACCCCGCCTTGTAATCTGGTAAAAGTGTTTGGGAAGGTGTTAACCGTTTTTCATTAACGTTTAGAGGGTCATTAACAGAAAGACTGACACTCACTTTAAGTAAATAATTAACAAGTTATATGTTTAACCAACTGGGAACTTTAACTAAACAAGTCACATATTATTAAAAGGAAGGTTCGACTGAAATGCTGTTCAAATAAATACAAGGTTCATTCAGTACCAAAACAGTAATAACAGAATTTTAGTCACACTCAAAAAATATATATGTACAGCCAGGGTTGATGGCTTTTGGAAGCTTTTGGAGTTGTTCTGGTGATTTCTCGGTCTGTAAGGTCTTTCTGACTTGATATCCTGCTGTTAGATAGATGGAGAATTCTCTTCAGAGATAGTTCTTCAGCTGGCAGGGTGGAGAACCGCTCTAGAGATGTCCTTCTGTTCTGGCTGGCTCTCAGTTGAACTGCTGGCAGATGGTTGAGTTCCTCCTTTTATAAATCAGACGACCTACCAACTTTCCTCCAACCGGATTGGTCGACTGTTGACAACAACAGCAAATTCAAATTTGATAGGTTCCTTTCAGCTGAATCTCGTCTTTAAACTAATAGGCTGTCAGAATGCAAAAACCTGCAGAGCCTGTTACCAAGGCAACCCTTATGTTTTGGTCTCTGCAACAAACATTGCAATTGGGGTACCCTGTGTGCCTCTGCATCTTAAACATCCCAGCATTGAGCACCAAACCAACTTTGCAAGGGACCACATTTCACAAACTTAACTGAACACATGTGACAATAATAAATCAAATCAAATATTAAGCTGACCTTTCTCTGCATCCCAACTATCATTGTAACACTATATTCTGCATCCTCTCATTTCCTTCTCCCCTATGTACTCTATGAATGGTATGCTTTGTCTGTATAGCGCGCAAGAAACAATACTTTTCACTGTATCCCAATACATGTGACAATAATAAATCAAATCAAGTCAAAATCATAATAATTCACCTGGTAAGTGTGAGAGAAGAGCATGTTGCATCATATCTTGTTGAGTTTATCCAGCCATTGGTTGCCCTTTGACCTATGACCTTCTGCCAAGCACCGTTGCTGTGTGAGGAAGTGAACGAGTCTGATTAGTAACATCTTGCTTCCTCCCATTTCCAAACAAGCCAGCGTGACATCTTCCAAATGTGCATGGGCACGACATGTAGGCTTCCGCTTTCCCCGGCACGCAGACAGTGCAGAGCAGGCTGGGAGTGCAAAGGTTTAACTCTTTGCTTGCTAATACTGAGTGGAGATTGATTCTTGGGAAAAAGCCAGAAAGTATCCACTAAGTCTAACCATTCCTGGAAGGGCCAGGATTCTTTCCCCAAAGTTATCCCTCAAACAACATCATTATTTTTATTCATTCATTCGTGGGACATGGGCGTCGCTGGCTGGGCCAGCATTTATTGCCCATCCCTAGTTGCCCGAGGGCAGTTGAGAGTCAACCACATTGCTGTGGCCCTCTGGAGTCACATGTAGGCCAGACCGGGTAAGGACGGCAGATTTCCTTCCCTAAAGGACGTTAGTGACCCAGATGGGTTTTTCCAACAATGGTTTCATCAGTAGATTCTTAAGGGAGAGTTGCAGATCCGTTTTTTGGGTAAGTTTTTACGCCCAATCTTGTGCACATAGTGCATGAAAAAATGGGCTAGACTGTTACTAGCTACTGGAGGCAGTGGGCGAGGCTAAATTCACCAGCCAGCCTGATCAGACAGCAGAGGGAGCTATTGCGCATGTGCAGACCTCTGTGGCTGCAAATGCACAATTCCAACAACAGAGGCCTGACAGAGAGAGAGATAGAGCTGTCAGGCCTCTGCTGCTGCAGCCAGCCTCAACCCAGCATCCCCGCCCCCCGACAATCACAGGGGCCCACGGCCAAGCACGAGCCCCACACCGCCCATCGATGGGCGGAGCGAGCCGGTAAAATCGCAGCCATAATGTCTCAAATCCTATCCTCAAGTCCCTAATGTTCGTTATTCTGAGAGAACACCTTCGATGCTGCAACTCTCCAGCCTCTACCCAGATAGTTCCTGGAAGAATTTTATATGTTTCAATGCGATCATTTCTCACTCTTCTAAATTCCAGGGAGTGTTGACCTGTTCCACTCAGTCTCTCCTCTCATCCCAGTGAACCTTCACTGCACTCCCTCTAAGGCATGTAGAGTGCACAAAGGCCAGGTTGGCAATATGATACTGTTAGGTAGTTTACCTTGCTCGATGCTTTGGAGTATGCTGCCTTCAGCCACGCTTGAGCCAGGTTCTGTCGATGCTCCGTGCAGCACTGGACTGGACCCGATGCACTGCTTCATTCAGCACCATCTCCCTGTCACCAGCCATCGATAAGGGCAGATCCTGCGCACAATGCCACTCTGCCAGGAGCCAGGCACTTTGTTTCATAACTCCTGTGGGCGCAAGAGATCCACACGTTCAAACTATCTGCACTTGGTCTTTTCACTCACCTCTTTCGGGCCCAGTTGTCGAACTCTGTGGGGATCCATCACTTCCTCACAGTGCACCGACCAGAAACTCAGCCAAACAAGGCTGCACTCTTTAGCCCCTCAGTGTCCAAAGATGTGCAGGTTAGGTGGATTGGCCATGCTAAATTGTCCCTTCGTGTCCAAAGATGTGCAGGTTAGGTGGATTGGCCATGCTAAATTGCCCCTTAGTGTCCAAAGATGTGAAGGTTACGCGGATTGGCCATGCTAAATTGCCCCTTAATGTCCAAAGATGTGCAGGTTAGGTGGATTGGCCATACTAAATTGCCCCTTAGTGTCCAAAGATGTGTAGGTTAGGTGGATTGGCCATGCTAAATTGTCCCTTCGTGTCCAAAGATGTGCAGGTTAGGTGGATTGGCCATGCTAAATTGCCCCTTAGTGTCCAAAGATGTGAAGGTTACGCGGATTGGCCATGCTAAATTGCCCCTTAATGTCCAAAGATGTGCAGGTTAGGTGGATTGGCCATACTAAATTGCCCCTTAGTGTCCAAAGATGTGTAGGTTAGGTGGATTGGCCATGCTAAATTGCCCCTTCGTGTCCAAAGATGTGCAGGTTAGGTGGATTGGCCATGCTAAATTGCCCCTTCGTGTCCAAAGATGTGCAGGTTAGGTGGATTGGCCATGCTAAATTGTCCCTTCGTGTCCAAAGATGTGTAGGTTAGGTGGATTGGCCATGTTAAATTGCCCCTTAGTGTTCAAAGATGTGCAGGTTAGGTGGATTGGCCATGCTAAATTGCCCCTTAGTGTCCAAAGATGTGTAGGTTAGGTGGATTGGCCATGCTAAATTGCCCCTTAGTGTCCAAAGATGTGTAGGTTAGGTGGATTGGCCATGCTAAATTGCCCCTTCGTGTCCAAAGATGTGCAGGTTAGGTGGATTGGCCATGCTAAATTGCCCCTTAGTGTCCAAAGATGTGTAGGTTAGGTGGATTGGCCATGCTAAATTGCCCCTCAGTGTCCAAAGATGTGCAGGTTAGGTGGATTGGCCATGCTAAATTGCCCCTCAGTGTCCAAAGATGTGCAGGTTAGGTGGATTGGCTAAGTGTAGGAGCTTGACACTGGACTGGGACCACCTAGACCAGGGCTGGCGGTCCCACCTCTGTGGCCTCACCACCACCAGCGTGCAAAGTTATCCCCATTTCATGTGGCATTGAGTTCTAGAGTTTTTCGAGGGGCCAGCCAGCAACAACTCTGAGTGGGGAGTGGGTTCAAGCCCCATGCCGGAGAACCATAGAATCCCTACAGTGCAGAAAGAGGCCATCCGGCCCATCGAATCTGTACTGACTCTCTGACAGAGCATCTTGCTCAGGCCTTAACCCCACATATTTATCCCACTAATCCTTCTAACCTGCACATCTTTGGACACAATGGGGCAATTTAGCATGGCCAATCCATCTAACCTGCACATCTTTGGACACTAAGGGACAATTTACCATGACCAATCCACCTAACCTACACATCTTTCGACACTAAGGGACAATTTAGCATGGCCAATCCACCTAACCTGCACATCTTTGGACACTAAGGGACAATTTAGCATGGCCAATCCACCTAACCTGCACATCTTTGGACACTATGGGGCAATTTAGCACGGCCAATCCACCTAACCTGCACATCTTTGGACACTAAGGGACAATTTAGCATGGCCAATCCACCTAACCTGCACATCTTTGGACACTAAGGGGCAATTTAGCGTGACCAATCCACCTAACCTACACATTTGGAACACTAAAGGGCAATTTAGCATGGCCAATCCATCTAACCTGCACATCTTTGGACACTAAAGGGCAATTTAGCATGGCCAATCCACCTAACCTGCACATCTTTGGACACTAAAGGGCAATTTAGCATGGCCAATCCACCTAACCTGCACATCTTTGGACACTAAGGGACAATTTAGCATGGCCAATCCATCTAAGCTGCACATCTTTGGACACTAAGGGACAATTTAGCATGGCCAATCCACCTAATCCACACATCTTTGGACACTAAGGGACAATTTAGCATGGCCAATCCACCTAACCTACACATCTTTGGACACTAAGGGGCAATTTAGCGTGACCAATCCACCTAACCTACACATCTTTGGACACTAAGGGGCAATTTAACATGGCCAGTCCACCTAACCTACACATTTGGAACACTAAGGGGCAATTTAGCATGGCCAATCCACCTAACCTGCACATCTTTGGACACTAAAGGGCAATTTAGCATGGCCAATCCACCTAACCCGCACATCTTTGGACACTAAGGAACAATTTAGCACGGCCAATCCACCTAACCCGCACATCTTTGGACACTGAGGGGCAACTTAGCATGGTCAATCCTCCTAACCTGCACATCTTTGGACACTAAGGGACAATTTACCATGGGAATCCATGCTAATTCTGCAGTGAGTTTTCGAAAGGGGAGAGAAATCCACCCTGGCACAAGCTAACACCCTTCCAAAAAAAAATGGTTCATAGCGCCTGACAATGCTTAGTCTGGAAGCAGTCTCTCTCAGTAACTCCCTGTCCTGCCCAACTCATAGAATTGCTTGTCATTGATTTCGACGCTGACATATTTTGGAGGCCATATGTCTGGATTGCTGTCTGCGACCATCTGTCTGTTCTGTGTTCTTCCTTGCTCACGCTGAAGCAGCATTTAAATCTCGAAGGCACTCTCTCCATCGATCTCAAAGCTGTTGCCAAACTATTTTTCCCGAAAGGAATGCTGAAAGGAGTTGAGCTGTTTTGAAATGTTAGGGAAATTTAAGATGACAAAGCCCAAACACCTCCAAATGCCTCGCATGCAGTGTATTATTTTACATCGTGAGTTTTGTGTCAACAAATAAAACATTTGTGAGCGTATTGAGTTTGTATTATTTATCTTGCGCTTAACTGCAAAACTGACAGATATTCCGAGGAAGCGCCAGCCTCTCCTTTAACATCTCCGCTCAGAGGCTGGAGCAAGCTTTCATGTTAACTGCTCAAATATACAACCGTGGCAACTGCACCTCAAAACCGAAACTCGCAGTGCGCTGCGTGCAAACGCAAAGGAATAAGGCACGGTGAGTGACGTCACGTTAGCGGGGAGAAACGAACTGAACTGGGCAGCCGAGTTCCAATTAATATTCATCAGTGTCTGAATTGTGAACCGGATTCGGAGCAAGTCACCAGCATCGTTCTCACCGCACTGCTTACTTTACACTGCTTCTCAGCAAGTGGACTGAATATTATCCAGTTACATCTCAGAGCTCAGAGACCCTCAGTGACCCCTCAGAGCTCAGTGACCCTCAGTGACCCTCAGAGCTCAGTGTCCTCAGAGCTCAGTGACCCTCAGAGCTCAGTGACCCTCAGTGACCCTCAGAGCTCAGTGACCCTCAGTGACCCTCAGAGCTCAGTGACCCTCAGAGCTCAGTGACCCTCAGTGACCCTCAGAGCTCAGTGACCCCTTAGTGACCCTCAGAGCTCAGTGACCCTCAGTGACTCTCAGAGCTCAGTGACTCTCAGTGACCCTCAGAGCTCAGTGACCCTCAGTGACCTCAGAGCTCCGTGACCCTCAGAGCTCAGTGACCCTCAGTGACCCTCAGTGACCCTCAGAGCTCAGTGACCCTCAGTGACTCTCAGAGCTCAGTGACCCTCAGAGCTCAGTGACCCTCAGTGACCCTCAGTGACTCTCAGAGCTCAGAGACTCTCAGTGACCCTCAGTGACTCTCAGAGCTCCGTGACCCTCAGAGCTCAGTGACCCTCAGTGACCCTCAGTGACTCTCAGAGCTCAGAGACTCTCAGTGACCCTCAGTGACTCTCAGAGCTCAGTGACTCTCAGTGACCCTCAGAGCTCAGTGACCCTCAGTGACCTCAGAGCTCCGTGACCCTCAGAGCTCAGTGACCCTCGGTGACCCTCAGTGACTCTCAGAGCTCAGAGACTCTCAGTGACCTTCAGAGCTCAGTGACCCTTCAGTGACCCTCAGAGCTCAGTGACCCTCAGTGACTCTCAGAGCTCAGTGACCTCAGAGCTCAGTGACCCTCAGTGACCCTCAGAGCTCAGTGACCCTCAGTGACCCTCAGAGCTCAGTGACCCTCAGTGACCCTCAGAGCTCAGTGACCCTCAGTGACCCTCAGAGCTCAGTGACCCTCAGAGCTCAGTGACCCTCAGTGGCTCTCAGAGCTCAGTGACCCTCAGTGACCCTCAGAGCTCAGTGACCCTCAGTGACCCTCAGAGCTCCGTGACCCTCAGAGCTCAGTGACCCTCAGAGCTCAGTGACCCTCAGTGACCCTCAGTGACCCTCAGTGACCCTCAGAGCTCAGTGACCCTCAGTGACCCTCAGAGCTCCGTGACCCTCAGAGCTCAGTGACCCTCAGTGACCCTCAGAGCTCCGTGACCCTCAGAGCTCAGTGACCCTCAGTGACCCTCAGTGACCCTCAGTGACTCTCAGAGCTCAGAGACTCTCAGTGACCCTCAGTGGCTCTCAGAGCTCAGTGACCCTCAGTGACCCTCAGAGCGCAGTGACCCTCAGAGCTCAGTGACCCTCAGTGACCCTCAGAGCTCAGTGACCCTCAGTGACCCTCAGAGCTCAGTGACCCCTGTGACCCTCAGAGATCAGTGACCCTCAGTGACCTCAGAGATCAGTGACCCTCAGTGACCTCAGAGCTCAATGACCCCTCAGTGACCTGTAGTGACCCTCAGTGACTCCTCAGAGCTCAGTGACCCTCAGTGACCCTCAGAGCTCAGTGACCCTCAGAGCTCAGTGACCCTCAGTGCCCTCAGAACTCAGTGACCCTCAGTGACCCTCAGAGCTCAGTGACCCTCAGTGACCCTCAGGGCTCAGTGACCTCAGAGCTCAGTGACCCTCAGTGACCCTCAAAGCTCAGTGACCCTCAGTGACCCTCAGAGCTCAGTGACCCTCAGTGACCCTCAGAGATCAGTGACCCTCAGTGACCTCAGAGATCAGTGACCTCAGAGCTCAGTGACCCTCCGTGACCCTCAGAGCTCAGTGACCCTCAGTGACCCTCAGAGCTCAGTGACCCTCAGTGACCCTCAGAGCTCAGTGACCCCTCAGAGCTCAGTGACCCTCAGTGACTCTCAGAGCTCAGTGGCCCTCAGTGACCTCAGAGCTCAGTGGCCCTCAGTGACCTCAGAGCTCAGTGACCCTCAGTGACCCTCAGAGCGCAGTGACCCTCAGTGACCCTCAGAGCTCAGTGACCCTCAGAGCTCAGTGACTCTCAGTGACTCTCAGAGTTCAGTGACCCTCAGTGACCTCAGAGCTCAGTGACCCCCTCAGTGACCTCAGAGCTCAGTGACCCTCAGAGCTCAGTGACCCCTCAGTGACTCTCAGAGTTCAGTGACCCTCAGTAACCTCAGAGCTCAGTGACCCCTCAGTGACCTCAGAGCTCAGTGACCCTCAGAGCTCAGTGACCCCTCAGTGACCTCAGAGCTCAGTGACCCTCAGTGACCTCAGAGCTCAGTGACCCTCAGTGACCTCAGAGCTCAGTGACCCTCAGTGACTCTCAGAGCTCAGTGACCCCTCAGTGACCTCAGAGCTCAGTGACCCTCAGTGACCTCAGAGCTCAGTGACCCTCAGAGCTCAGTGACCTCAGAGCTCAGTGACCCTCAGAGCTCAGTGACCCCTCAGTGACCTCAGAGCTCAGTGACCCTCAGTGACCCTCAGGGCTCAGTGACCCTCAGAGCTCAGTGACCCTCAGAGCGCAGTGACCCTCAGTGACTCTCAGAGCTCAGTGACCCTCAGTGACTCTCAGAGCTCAGTGACCCTTCAGTGACCTCAGAGCTCAGTGACCCTCAGTGACTCTCAGAGCTCAGTGACCCTCAGTGACCTCAGAGCTCAGTGACCCTCAGTGACTCTCAGAGCTCAGTGACCCTCAGTGACCTCAGAGCTCAGTGACCCTCAGTGACTCTCAGAGCTCAGTGACCCTCAGTGACTCTCAGAGCTCAGTGACCCTTCAGTGACCTCAGAGCTCAGTGACCCTCAGAGCTCAGTGACCCTCAGAGCTCAGTGACCTCAGAGCTCAGTGACCCTCAGAGCTCAGTGACCCCTCAGTGACCCTCAGAGCTCAGTGACCCCTCAGTGACTCTCAGAGCTCAGTGACCCCTCAGTGACTCTCAGAGCTCAGTGACCCTCAGAGCTCAGTGACCCTCAGTGACCCTCAGAGCTCAGTGACCCTCAGTGACCCTCAGAGCTCAGTGACCCTCAGAGCTCAGTGACCCTCAGAGCTCAGTGACCCTCAGTGACCCTCAGAGCTCAGTGACCCTCAGAGCTCAGTGACCCTCAGAGCTCAGTGACCCTTCAGTGACCCTCAGAGCTCAGTGACCCTCAGTGACTCTCAGAGCTCAGTGACCCTCTGAGCCCAGTGACCCTCAGTGACCCTCAGAGCTCAGTGACCCTCAGTGACTCTCAGAGCGCAGTGACTCTCAGAGCTCAGTGACCCTCAGAGCTCAGTGGCCCTCAGTGACCTCAGAGCTCAGTGACCCTCAGTGACCTCAGAGCTCAGTGACCCTCAGAGCTCAGTGACCCCTCAGTGACTCTCAGAGTTCAGTGACCCTCAGTAACCTCAGAGCTCAGTGACCCCTCAGTGACCCTCAGAGCTCAGTGACCCCTCAGTGACCTCAGAGCTCAGTGACCCTCAGTGACCTCAGAGCTCAGTGACCCTCAGTGACCTCAGAGCTCAGTGACCCTCAGTGACTCTCAGAGCTCAGTGACCCCTCAGTGACCTCAGAGCTCAGTGACCCTCAGTGACCTCAGAGCTCAGTGACCCTCAGAGCTCAGTGACCCTCAGAGCTCAGTGACCCTCAGAGCTCAGTGACCCCTCAGTGACCTCAGAGCTCAGTGACCCTCAGTGACCTCAGAGCTCAGTGACCCTCAGTGACCCTCAGAGCTCAGTGACCCTCAGTGACTCTCAGAGCTCAGTGACCCTCAGTGACCTCAGAGCTCAGTGACCCTCAGTGACCTCAGAGCTCAGTGACCCTCAGAGCTCAGTGACCCTCAGAGCTCAGTGACCCCTCAGTGACCTCAGAGCTCAGTGACCCTCAGTGACTCTCAGAGCTCAGTGACCCTCAGTGACTCTCAGAGCTCAGTGACCCTTCAGTGACCTCAGAGCTCAGTGACCCTCAGAGCTCAGTGACCCTCAGTGACCCTCAGAGCTCAGTGACCCTCAGTGACCCTCAGAGCTCAGTGACCCTCAGTGACTCTCAGAGCTCAGTGACCCTCAGTGACCTCAGAGCTCAGTGACCCTCAGTGACCCTCAGAGCTCAGTGACCCTCAGAGCTCAGTGACCCTCAGTGACCCTCAGAGCTCAGTGACCCTCAGTGACCCTCAGAGCTCAGTGACCCTCAGAGCTCAGTGACCCTCAGAGCTCAGTGACCCTTCAGTGACCCTCAGAGCTCAGTGACCCTCAGTGACTCTCAGAGCTCAGTGACCCTCAGAGCTCAGTGACCCTCAGTGACCCTCAGAGCTCAGTGACCCTCAGAGCTCAGTGACCCTCAGAGCTCAGTGACCCTCAGTGACCCTCAGAGCGCAGTGACCCTCAGAGCTCAGTGACCCTCAGTGACCCTCAGAGCGCAGTGACCCTCAGAGCTCAGTGACCCTCAGTGACCCTCAGAGCTCAGTGACCCCTCAGTGACACTCAGAGCTCAGTGACACTCAGAGCTCAGTGACCCTCAGAGCTCAGTGACCCTCAGAGCTCAGTGACCCTTCAGTGACCCTCAGAGCTCAGTGACCCTTCAGTGACCCTCAGAGCTCAGTGACCCTCAGAGCTCAGTGAGTTCAGAGCTCAGTGACCCCTCAGTGACCCGTCAGTGACTCCTCAGAGCTCAATGACCCTTCAGTGACCCTCAGAGCTCAGTGATCCTCAGTGACCCTCAGAGCTCAGTGACCCTTCAGTGACCTCAGAGCTCAGTGACCCCTCAGTGACCTTCAGTGACCCCCAGAATTCAGTGACCCTCGGAGCTCAGTGACCCCTCAGTGACATCAGAGCTCAGTGACCCTCAGTGCCCCCTAAGAGCTTGGCAGTTAACTGTCCCCTGGTGAATTCTCCCTGGCGACCCCTGTGCCAATCAGAGTCCACTTGTCGACCAATCAGCACCCTCTCTGCCTCTCTCTCCTCCTCCAAGAAACTTCTTCAAGCTGACCCCTCTGTCCGAGCCTTTGGTGACATCATACAGTCATAGTCATAGAGCCATAGAAGTTTACAGCATGGATACAGGCCCTTTGGCCAACCTGTCCATGCCGTCCCTTTTTAAAACACCAAGCTAGTCCCAATTGCCCGCATTTGGCTCATATCCCTCTATACCCATTGTACGCATGTAACTGTCAAAACGTTTTGTAAAAGACAAAATTGTACCCGCCTCTACTGCTACCTCTGGCAGCTCGTTCCAGACACTCACCACCCTCTGTGTGAAACAATTGCCCCTCTGGACACTTTTGTTTCTCTCCCCGCTCACCTTAAACCTATGCCCTCTAGTTTTAGACTCCCCTACCTTTGGGAAAAGATATTGACTATCTAACTGATCTATGCCCCTCATTATTTTATAGACCTCTATGAGATCACCCCTCAGCCTTCTACACTCCAGAGAAAAAAGCCCCAGTCTATTGTGATTTATATAAATGATCTGGAAGAAGGAGTAACTGGGGTGATCAGTAAGTTTGCGGACGACACAAAACTGGCAGGACTTGCAGATAGTGAGGAACATTGTCAGAGGCTACAGAAGGATATAGATAGGCTGGAAATTTGGGCAAGGAAATGGCAGATGGAGTTCAATCCTGATAAATGCGAAGTGATGCATTTTGGTGGGAATAATGTAGGGAGGAGCTACACGATAAATGGAAGAACCATAAAGGGTGTAGAGACACAGAGGGACCTGGGTGTGCAAGTCCACAGATCTTTGAAGGTGACGTCACAGGTGGAGAAGGTGGTGAAGAAGGCATATGGCATGCTTGCCTTTATAGGACGGGGCATAGAGTATAAGAGTTGGGGTCTGATGTTGCAGATGTATAGAACGTTGGTTCGGCCGCAATTGGAATACTGCATCCAGTTCTGGTCGCCACACTACCAGAAGGACGTGGAGGCTTTGGAGAGAGTACAGAGGAGGTTTACCAGGATGTTGCCTGGTATGGAGGGGCTTGGTTATGAGGAGAGATTGGGGAAACTGGGGTTGTTCTCCTTGGAAAGACGGAGGATGAGGGGAGACTTAATAGAGGTGTATAAAATTATGAAAGGCATAGATAGGGTGAACGGTGGGAAGCTTTTCCCCGGGTCGGTGGTGACGTTCACGAGGGGTCATAGGTTCAAGGTGAAGGGGGGGAGGTTTAACACAGATATCAGAAGGACATATTTCACACAGAGGGTCGTGGGGGCCTGGAATGTGTTGCCGGGCAAGGTGGTGGAGGCGGACACACTGGGAACGTTTAAGACTTATCTAGACAGCTATATGAACGGAGTGGGAATGAAGGGATACAAAAGAGTGGTCTAGTTTGGACCAGGGAGCGGCGCGGGCTAATTGTTCCTTGTTTCTCGTTTCAAGGCTTCATTCTATGATCATCTTGCTGGTGCCAGTACAGAGCGAGACTGCGGATAGTTGGGAACCTGTCTCGGGGGCAGGGAATTCATATGGTGTTCGTGGAAGTGGAAATGACTAGGGTTGGGAAGCATTTTCCGATCAGGGCCATTGTGATCTCCTGGACTCGTTTCGATCGCCTCAGGGGGTCGGAGAGGAATTTCCCAGATTTTTTTCCCCATATTGGCCCTGGGGTTTTTCACTCTGGGTTTTCGCCTCTCCCTGGAGATCACATGATCTGGAATGGGGGGGTGGGGGTGAGTTAATAGGTTGTAATGAACAAAGCATCGTAGCTGTGAGGGACAGCTCGGTGGATAGGATATTGGTATGTAGATAGGCTGGAAAATTGGGCGGGGATCCTGGATTCAGGATTCAATCCTGGACCGGGGAGCGGCGCGGGCTTGGAGGGCCGAAGGGCCTGTTCCTGTGCTGTATTGTTCTTTGTTCTTTGTTCTTATCCAGCCTCTCCTTATAACGCAAACCTTCAAGTCCTGGTAGCATCCTAGGAAATCTTTTCTGCACTCTTTCTATAACCAGAACTGTACATAGTATCCTAAGTGTGGCCTTACCAATGTCTTGTACAACTTCAACAAGACGTCCCAACTCCTGTATTCAATGATCTGACCAATGAAACCAAGCATGCTGAATGCCTTCTTCACCACTCTGTCCACC
This sequence comes from Mustelus asterias, assembly GCF_964213995.1. NCBI lineage: Eukaryota > Metazoa > Chordata > Chondrichthyes > Carcharhiniformes > Triakidae > Mustelus > Mustelus asterias. The sequence goes on along the minus strand of NC_135834.1, from coordinate 5,778,978 downwards.
TGTGACTCCACTTTCAAGGAGCTATGAACATGTACCCTTAGATCTCTTTGTTCTGTAACTCTCCCCAGCGCCCGACCATTAACTGAATAAGTCCTGCCCTGGTTCAATATACCAAAATGCATCACCTCACATTTATCTAAATTAAACTCCATCTACCATTCCTCAGCCCACTGGCCCAATTGATCAAGATCCTGTTGCAATCCGAGATAATTTTCTTCACTATCCACTATGCCACCAATCTTGGTGTCATCTGCAAACTTACTAACCCTATATTCTCATCCAAATCATTGATATAAATGACAAATAACAGTGGACCCAGCACTGATCCCTGAGGCACACCGCTGGTCACAGGCCTCCAGTTTGAAAATCAACCCTCTACATCCACCCTCTGGCTTCTGTCATCAAGCCAATTTTGTATCCATTTAGATACCTCACCCTGGATCCCGTGAGATTTAACCTTATGCAACAACGTACCATGCGGTACCTTGTCAAAGGCCTTGCTAAAGTCCATGTAGACAACCTCAACTGCACTGCCCTCATCTACCTTCTTGGTTACCCCTGCAAAAAACTCAATCAAATTTGTGAGACATGATTTTCCACTCACAAAGCCATGCTGACTGTCCCTAATCAGTCCTTGCATCTCTAAATGCCTGTAGATCTTGTCTCTCAGAATACCTTCCAACAATTTACCCACCACAGATGTGAGGTCCATTGGCCTGTAGTTCCCAGGCTTTTCCCTGCAGCCCTTTTTAAACAAAGGCACAACATTTGCCACTCTCCAATCTTCAGGCACCTCACCCGTGACTATCGATTCAAATATCTCGGCTAGGGGACCCGCAATTTCCTCCCTCGCTTCCCACAACGTCCTGGGATACACTTCATCAGGTCCCGGGGATTTATCTACCTTGATGCGCTTTAAGACTTCCAGCACCTCCTTCTCTGTAATATGTACACTCCTCAAGACATCAGTATTTATTTCCCCAAGTTCCCTAACATCCATGCTTTTCTCAACAGTAAATACTGATGAGAAATATTCATTTAGGATCTCGCCCATCTCTTGTGGATCCACACATAGATGACCTTGTTGATCCTTAAGAGGCCCTACTCTCTCTCCCTGGTTAGTCTTTTGCCCTTTATGCATTTGTAGAACCTCTTTGGATTCTCCTTTGTCTTATCTGCCAAAACAATTTTGTGTCCCCTCCTTCTCTATAATATGTACACTCATGTATCATCTTCTGTGGCTTGGAGGCAAAAATATTTCTTGATAATGCTCCTTGGGGCATTTTATTTCATTTATGGCGCTATATAAATGCAAGTTGTTGATGGTTCAGCTTTTGCACTGATGGCCTTGTTCCTGTATATAACGAGTAATACCTGACTGTTAAAATGATAGATGTCCCTGCTTTGGACATCTTGTTGAGACACCCCATCATTTTCCACTCAATGGAATTAGGAGCAGCAGGCATAACCTGATGAGCTTGGTGCCCAATATTCAGCGCGAGGGCCTGGAGATGCACGCACCCACCAGGCAGGGCATCCTGCCAGGACTGCGGTTTGGTAAAGCCAGCCCGGTTTTTCAGGCAGGCGGGTTGCTGTTTTATCCTCGCACGACACGAAGTCGACTGAGACAAGCGCTCGGAGCTGCAAATGGGACCGACTCCATAAGTTTTATTAGATAGACGTAGACGAGTTGGAAATCATCAAAGGAAAAAGCAGCCCCTGCGGCCTCTCTTTACTCCGCCATCTGTTAGTGATGTGCGCTGGTGTGTTGCAAAGATGTCTTTAAGTTCAGACCCTCTGCACGGCTAACATTGCAATTCCCCAGAAAAGCATTAAAATCAGGGCCAAGTAATCTGCCTCGGGCTTTTATATCTGCAATTCAGTCTTTGACGCGTTCATCAGAGAGTCTTCATGGCACGGAGGGAGGCCATTCAGCCCACAGAGACCATGCTATCTCTCTGTAGACACTCCAGTCTGTGTGGAGTCTGCACATTCGCCCCATGTCTGCTTGGGTTTCCTCCGGGTGCTCCGGTTTCCTCTCAGTCCGAAAGACGTGCTGGTTAGGCGCGTTGGCCGTGCTAAATTCTCCCTCAGTGTACCCGAACAGGAGTGTGGCGACTGGGGGATTTTCACAGTAACGTCATTGCATTGTTAATGTAAGCCTACTTATGACACAAATAAATAAACTTTAAAAACTTTAAACAAACAGGCGCTGGAGTGTGGTGACAAGGGGATTTTCACAGTAACTTCATTGTAGTGTTAGTGTAAGCCTACTTGTGACACTAATAAATAAACTGAAAAAACTTTAAACTCAGATGCCTTCAAATGATGTGGTGAGTGTTAATTGCCGGCACAATGGAGTCCATGGACAATTCACTTAACTGCGTGGTCCCTTTAAATTTTCTTGCGCAGTTCTGCCCATGTGCTCATTTAAAGGGGACGACTGGTGCACAGCATGTGTGGGCTGCAGAGACGGGCAGCTGAAATGCAACATCGCAACCGATCACCTCCGGCACTGAAAATGCACAAATAACCGTGGAATCTCATTCCCTCAGGTATGAATTGTTTTTGGAGATTTTCAATTTTGTTTTCTTTCTCTTTTAATCCCACATCTGACGAGCTGTTGAACTCACCACTCGAATTTACACATCCTCCTTGCATGTTAATTTCTCAACCCTTCAATCTGATGCCCTGAGGAGTCACACAGTGTTACTCGGTTGTGTTAGGGGTGGCAGGGTAGCACAGTGGGGTTAGCACTGCTGCCTCACAGCGCCAGGAACCCGGGTTCGATTCCCGGCTTGGGTCGCTGTCTGTGCGGAGTCTGCACGTTCTCCCCGTGTCTGTGTGGGTTTCCTCCGGGTGCTCCGGTTTCCTCCCCCAGTCTGAAAGACGTGCTGGTTAGGTGCATTGGTCATGGTAAATTCTCCCTCGGTGTACCCGAACAGGCGCTGGAGTGTGGCAAGTGGGGGATTTTCACAGTAACTTCATTGCAATGTTAATGTAAGCCTATCTGTGACACTAATAAATCAACTTAAAACTTAGTCACTCCCATTTCTCTGCTCTATCCCATGCTAAATTGCCCCTTAGTGTCCAAACATGTGTAGGTTCGGTGGATTGGCCATGGTAAATTGCCCTTAATGTCCCAAGATATGTAGGTTCGGTGGATTGACCATGGCAAATTGCCCCTTAGTATCAGGGGGATTAGCAGGGTAAATATATGGGGTTACGGGGATTGGGCCTGGGTGGGATTATTGTTGGCGCAGACTCGATGGGCCGAATGGCCTCCTTCTGCACTGGAGGGAGTCTATGATACCATGAAATGAGCCTTACAGGACAGGAGGGTGACAGGGCGCGTGCTGAGGTAATCTTCCCCGTCGGGCCAGTCTGGCTGTTGCAATTGGCCTGGGCGTTCTGAGGAGGTGGCAACTCATCCAACTGGTCCTGCGAGAAGGAGCGGGAGTATGGCGTCAAAGGGATTGGGCGGCAGGAGCCAGTGGGACTAACCCGGAGGGGAGATAGGTGGCGCTGGGGAACTGCTCTGGAGGCCCGGTAAGGCCACAGAGAATCCCAGAGTTATCTTTGGGAAGGAAGCAGGGGGAGAAATGGCTGGGTAGGGTAGGGGAAAACTGGGACTTGCCTGATAATGCAAATCTACAAGTCATTTTTGTTAAAAAAGAGCAAATAATGCACAGCTGCTTGGCACAGATTGCATGTCAAGCCTGCAAGTGGGCAGGAAAACCGCAAAGCGATTGTCTGCATGATGAGGTGATAGCTCGTAGGCCCCTGAAGGAACGAACCCACTAACAAATTCCCAAACTGCTCCAGACTGAAGAAAACATTTATCAAACATGCAAAAAAAAGCATAGGGAGTGAGTTCCAGGATTGCTATTGGACATCAGTCAGTCCATGTGGTGTAGGTACACCCACAGTGCTGTTAGGGAGTGAGTTCCAGGATTGTTATTGGACATCAGTCAGTCCATGTGGTGTAGGTACACCCACAGTGCTGTTAGGGAGTGAGTTCCAGGATTGTTATTGGACATCAGTCAGTCCATGTGGTGTAGGTACACCCACAGTGCTGTTAGGGAGTGAGTTCCAGGATTGTTATTGGACATCAGTCAGTCCATGTGGTGTAGGTACACTCACAGTGCTGTTAGGGAGGGAGTTCCAGGATTGTTATTGGACATCAGTCAGTCCATGTGGTGTAGGTACACCCACAGTGCTGTTAGGGAGTGAGTTCCAGGATTGTTATTGGACATCAGTCAGTCCATGTGGTGTAGGTACACCCACAGTGCTGTTAGGGAGTGAGTTCCAGGATTGCTATTGGACATCAGTCAGTCCATGTGGTGTAGGTACACCCACAGTGCTGTTAGGGAGAGAGTTCCAGCATTGTTATTGGACATCAGTCAGTCCATGTGGTGTAGGTACACCCACAGTGCTGTTAGGGAGGGAGTTCCAGGACTGTTATTGGACATCAGTCAGTCCATGTGGTGTAGGTACACCCACAGTGCTGTTAGGGAGGGAGTTCCAGGATTGTTATTGGACATCAGTCAGTCCATGTGGCGTAGGTACACCCACAGTGCTGTTAGGGAGGGAGTTCCAGGACTGTTATTGGACATCAGTCAGTCCATGTGGCGTAGGTAAACCCACAGTGCTGTTAGGGAGGGAGTTCCAGGATTGTTATTGGACATCAGTCAGTCCATGTGGCGTAGGTACACCCACAGTGCTGTTAGGGAGGGGCAATTTAGCATGGCCAATCTACCTAACTACACATCTTTGGACACTAAGGGAAATTTTTACATCGCCAATCCACCTAACCTGCACATCTTTGGGCTTTGGGAGAAAACCGGAGCACCCGGAAGAAATCCACGCAGACATGGGGAGAAGGTGCAAACTCCACACAGTTACCCAAGGTCGGAGTCGAACCTGGGTCCCTGGTGCCATGAGGCAGCAGCGCTAACCACTGTGTCACCGTGCCACCCTTGCAGTGCATCTTGTAGATGGTACACACTGCTGCTCCTGAGCATCAGTGGTGGAGGGAGTGAATGTTTGTGGATGGGGGGCCAATCAAGCGGGGCTGCTTTGTCCTGGATGGTGTTGAGCTTCTTGAGTGTTGTTGGAGCTGCACCATCCAGGCAAGTGGGGAGTATTCCATCACACTCCTGACTTGTGCCTTGTAGATGGTGGACAGGCTTTGGGGAGTCAGGAGGTGAGTTTCTCTCTGCACGATTCCCAGCCTCTGACCTGCTCTGGTAGCCACAGTATGTGGCTGGGTCCAGTTCAGTTTCTGGTCAATGGTAACCCCCAGGATATTGATAGGTGGAGAATCGGTGACGGTAATGCCATGGGGAGATGGTTAGAACCTCTCTTGGTGGAGATGGTCATTGCCTGGCACTTGCATGATGCAAATCCTACTTGCTACTTACCAGCCCAAGCCTGGACATTGTCCAGGTCCTGTTGTATTTACCCGTTCGTCCACTGGAGACGCATGTTGCCACAGGGCTGGGAAAGATTAGGAAGCTTTGCAAGCTCATCATTTGGTGAAGCAATTGAATGTCAACGCAAGATGGATGGCAAGATCGGAGCCAGCCAAAAGGAAGAACATTTTGTTGAATAATAGTAAAGGAAATCCAATCCCTTTCTTCCCGCACCTGTGGAACTCTAGATCCCAGAAGTTGTAGCTATTTCCATGGATTTCCAGATCAATTCTCCAAAGGCTGATTTTTCCAGCATGGAATCCAAAACGTACAGAGCTTTCAACTCTTCCATCTGTGCGGAATCATGTGTTGTGAGCTTCCAAATCCTTGAGCTGTGCAGAGAACATAATCCCTCGGCGCAATCACTGAACGCTTTTTCATTCACTCCTTTTTCTGAATGGAGTATAGTAAAAGGCAAAGCTTGTTTCTGTTCTGATGCCAAAGGAGTTGAATAGACTAACTGCCAAATGTACAGTTTTACCAGCAACCTCCTGTACATACACTCACACACACACACACACATGCAAATCCACCTATTTAAGAAATGGTGAACACTTTTTGCGAAGTTTCTCACACAATAAGGAGGCCATATGTGCCCTATGACCCAGAGTGCACGCTTCCTGCCTCAGTAACTCATGGTGGCCTCAGAATAGTAGCCTTGTATGTGCGTCCCTGGTGATCTCACGAGGGCAGCCACCTGTGCTGTCAGGCAGGCCAGATGTTTGACGCAGAATAGGCACGGTGGCACAGTGGTTAGCACTGCTGCCTCACAGCGCCAGAGACCCGGGTTCAATTCCCAGCTTGGGTCACTGTCTGTGCGGAGTCTGCACGTTCTCCCCGTGTCTGCGTGGGTTTCCTCCGGGTGCTCCGGTTTCCTCCCACAGTCTGAAAGACGTGCTGGTTAGATGGATTGCCCATGCTAAATTCTCCCTCAGTGTACCCGAACAGGCGCCGGTGTGTGGCAACTAGAGGATTTTCACAGTAACTTCATTGCAGTGTTAATGTAAACCTACTCGTGACACTAATAATAAATAATATAATATTTCATTTGGACGACATGGTGGCACAGTGGTAAGCACTGCTGCCTCACAGCGCCAGGGACCAGGGTTCGATTCCTGGCTTGGGTCACTGTCTGTGTGGAGTCTGCACATTCTCCCCGTGTCTGCGTGGGTTTCCTCCGGGTGCTCCGGTTTCTTCCCACAGTTCGAAAGACGTGCTGGTTAGGTGGATTGGCTAAATTCTCCCTCAGTGTACCTGAACAGGAGTGTGGCGACTCGGGGATTTTCACAGTAACTTCATTGCAGTGTTAATGTAAGCCTACTTGTGACTAATAAATAAAGTTTAACTTTCAAATGAGTGGGCCGTGTGCGAGGTTTCACCCATGTCTCATGCTGTAAAATAAAAGAGAAATACTCTTTCTCCCCACCACTCCAGGCAAAATTGATTTGCAAGCAAGCTGTCCCGAAGGGAATCGGGACGGTTACTCCTTAGGCCCCTGCACTAACACCCTTCCCCACCAAACCCCTTGGGCAAAGACACTGCAAGCCCTGATGAGGCAGAGATAGGAAGAGATGTTCAAGTTTGCTGACGACACCACCGTAGTGGATCGGATCTCAAACAATGACGAGATGGAGTATGGGAATGAGATAGAGAATCTGGTGAACTGGTGCGGCAACAATAATCTCTCCCTCAATGTCAACAAAACGAAGGAGATTGTCATCGACTTCAGGAAGTGTAGAGGAGAACATGCCCCTGTCTACATCAACGGGGACAAAGTAGGTCAAGAGTTTCAAGTTTTTAGGTGTCCGGATCACCAACAACCTGTCCTGGTCCTCCCCATGCCGACACTATAGTTAAGAAAGCCCACCAACGCCTCTACTTTCTCAGAAGGCTCAGGAAATTTGGTATGTCAGCTACGACTCTCACCAACCTTTACAGATGCACCATAGAAAGCATTCTTTCTGGTTGTATCACAGCTTGGTATGGCTCCTGCTCTGCCCAAGACTGCAAGAAACTACAACGGGTTGTGAATGTAGTCCAATCCATCACGCAAACCAGCCTCCCATCCATTGACTCTGTCTACACTTCCCGCTGCCTGGGAAAAGCAGCCAGCATAATTAAGGACTCCACACACCCCGGACATTCTCTCTTCCACCTTCTTCCGTTGAGAAAAAGATACAAAAGTCTGAGGTCACATACCAACCGACTCAAGAACAGCTTCTTCCCTGCTGCTGTCAGACTTTTGAATGGACCTAATTCGCATTACATTGATCTTTCTCTACACCCTAGTTATGACTGTAACACTATATTCTACACCCTCTCCTTTCCTTCTCCCCTATGTACTTGATGAACGGTATGCTTTGTCTGTACAGTGCGCAAGAAACAATACTTTTCACTGTATCCCAATACATGTGACAATAATAAATCAAATCAAATCAAACAAAGTGAAGGGGTGATCTGAATGAAGCTTTCAAGGTTTGAAGGAGGACAAATCGAGAGGAACTATTCCCACTGCTCGGAGAATTGGGGAGCTGCGGCCTAAACATTGCAGCCAGACCTTTCATCAGTGAAATTAGGAAATAATTCTTCACAGAAAGACGTTTGGAACTCCCTTTTCCCAGTGACAATTGACGCTCGATCAACTGCTGATCCTAAATCTGAGACTGGTAGCTTCTTTTTGTTCGCTAATGATATGAAGAAATGTGAGCTTATGTACGGAGCGATGATCTCACTGAATGGCAGACCAGACTCAAGGTGCTAAGTCAAGTAGAATCATAGAATCCTTACTGTGCAGGAGGAGGCCATTCAGCCCATTGAGTCTACACTGACAACAATCCCACCCAAGCATTCTCCCCGTAACCCCACGTATTTACCCCACTAATCCCCCTGACACTAAAGGAAATTTAGCATGGCCAATCCACCTAATTGACACATCTTTGGACACTAAGGGGCAATTTAGCATGGCCAATCCACCCAACATACACATCTTTGGACAGTAAAGGGCAGGTTTAGCATGGCCAATCCACCTAACCTCCAGAACTTTGGAGAGTAAAGGGCAGTTTAGCATGGCCAATCCACCTAACCTGCACATCTTTGGACACTAAGGGGCAATTTAGCATGACTAATCCACCTAATCGACACATCTTGGGACACGAAGGGGCAATTTAACATGGCCAATCCACCTAAACCACACATCTTTGGACACTAAGGGGCAATTCAGCATGACCAATCCACCTAACCTGAACATCTTTGGACTTTGGACCTTAATGAAAGACATAACTTTCCCGTTTTACTTCTTAAAGGAAGATGGAGAGGTTCAGCAGGAGTGCTGCAGAGATTGAGGCATCTGAAGGTATGGCCACTAATTGTGGAGCGATTTGAATGAAGGATACGCAGGAAGCCAGAATTAGAGCGGCTCTTGGGGCTAAAGGGATCGAGGGCTATGGGGGGAAGGGGGGAATCAGGATATTGAATTTGATGATCAGCCATGATCAGAATGAATGGTGGAGCAGGCTGGAAGGGCCGAATGGCCTCCTCCTGCTTCTAGCTTCTATGTTTCTATTCCCTTCACACCAATCACTATATCTAACTGCTTCTTGAAAACATCCAATGTTTTGGCCTCAACTACTTTCTGTGGGAGTGAATTCCACACATTCACCACCCTCTGGGTGAAGAAGTTTCTCCTCACCTCAGTCCTAAAAGGTTTACCCCTTATCCTCAAACTATGACCCCTAGTTCTGGACTCCCCCACCATCGGGAACATTCTTTCTGAATCTACCCTGTCTAATCCTGTTAGAATTTTATAGATTTCTATGAGGATTCCCCCCTCATTCCTCTGAACTCCAGCGAATACAATCCTAATGTCACACTGGAGGATAACAAGTTGCTCACAAAGCAGTGATAACTTGCAACCTAAGCTCTTAGCTCGGAAGGATTTCTCTTGCTTGCTTCTTGGAACCAGCGCTCGAGGAGTTGGTCACACGACAGAAAATTATTCAATTCTCAAAAACGGTAAACCATATGCATCTCAAATGATGAGAAGAAAATGCAAGATCAAGCCTTTAAATTGCCATTGCCACTATACCGAATGAGACTATTGAAAGGGGGCTTTTCGCCACGTGTGGGTGGCTTCGTGTGTGACCTCCCCGGTTGAATTTCCCATCATAGCTCGACGGGCGGCCAACTGCAGTCATGCGGATCGCACCCAGCTACCGGTATGTTATGACTACAGCAATAATAGCTGCGGTCAACTTGCGACTTCCCATTTCCTCTCAGTGCACCAAAGATGTTTGACGATGACTATTTTTTTTCTGCTGAGCATCATCAAAGATCTAAACCACATCCTTCCCTCCTCCGTCCCCACCACTCAGCACTCCTCATCCCATGTCCTCTAAAAAAAACCGAAGCAAGCATGACAGGAAATGAAGACAGGAATCTAGTCCGTGAAGCCTGTGATGGCGCGTTAAAGGTCTCAGGCTGTTGAGGCCTGCTTAGGCCGGTTGCCATGACGACCTTTCATGAGCCCGGCAAAAATGGCGATATGCCTCAGATGTCCGAAGGCCCTCTTCGGAGGAGCATGAAGATCGAATGGACAATTTCTGGGACATGTCCACTTTACTTTTCTTCCCCCCCACCCTTTTTTTTATCCCTTTTCTTACCGTTTCTCCCCCTTTGCTTCCCCTTTTCCTCAACTTTACCTCTCTCCCACCCATCTCTCATCTCCCCCCACATCTTCATCTGCCGCAGTTGACCCTTTGATTCCAGCTTCTCTGCCCTTTGGCCATTCACACCTATTCTCTCGATGGACTGCCATTTGCACCTCTTAGACTTTCCCCTTGAGTTTGAGGCTATGACTCATCTTTCATTCCCTCCCCCTGCAGTATAAATATCTTCCACTTTCTCTGCCTTGTAGCTTTGACAAAGGGTCATCTGGACTCGAAACGTCAGCTCTTTCCTCTCCTCACAGATGCTGCCAGACCTGCTGAGATTTTCCAGCATTTTCTCTTTTGGTTCCAGATTCCAGCATCCGCAGCTATTTGCTTTTATCCAGTTTTTAAAGATTCCTTGGGGATTAACAGACAAACGCTGAAGAATACCAGTACGAACCTATCTGGACAATTTCTGGGACATGTCCACTCAGACTGTTTAAGGATGCATACTCCCAGTGGAGGAGAGGTTAGACCAGAAGTAGTGTTCTAGCCAAGCAAGGTTACAGGACAGGTGATAAGTGCACCAGAAATAATGCAATCCCCATTTTCGGGGCACAGAATCCACCCTTACTCTTCTACAATGGCCCGGAACCTGGAGGAAGAATAATGCAGGGTTCAATAATGTTCAACATTATTCGTTGACATATGAACAAAAAAGGAATGTGTGCCGGGGAAGAGACACATCGGGAGTTGCGAATGGCCGCATCGTCTCTGGGCGAATTGCGCCGTGCGGTCATTAACCTCGAGAGAATGGCTCATTGAATCCCTACAGTGCGGAGGGGCCATTCTTTAAAGTTTATTTATTAGTGTCACAAGTAGGTTCACATGAACGTTGCAATGAAGTTACCGTGAAAATCCCCCAGTCGCTGCACTCCTGTTTGGGTACACCGAGGGAGAATTCAGCATGGCCAATCCACCTAACCTGCACTTTTTTGGTTTGTGGGAGGAAACCGGAGCACCCGGAGGAAACCCACGCAGACACGGGGAGCACGTGTAAACTCCGCACAGACAGTGACCCAAGCCGGGAATCGAACCCAGGTCCCTGACGCTGTGAGGCAGCAGTGCTAACCCACTGCGCCACCGTGCCGCCCCATTCGGCCCATCAAGTCTACACCGACTCCCTGACAGAGGATCTTACCCAGGCCCTCTCCCTCACTCTATCCCCATGGCCAATCCACCGAACCTGCACATCTTTGGACACGAAGGAGCAATTTTGCATGGCTCATCCACCTAATTGGCCCCCCATCCACAAACATTCACTCCCTCCACCACCGACGCTCAGTAGCAGCAGTGTGTACCATCTACAAGATGCACTGCATCAACTTACCAAGGCTCCTTCGGCAGCACCTTCCAAACACACAACCACTTCAATCTATAAAGGACAAGGGCAGCAGATACCTGGGAACACCACCACCTGCAAGTTCCCCTCCAAGCCACTCACCGTCCTGACTTGGAAATATATCACCGTTCCTTCACTGTAACTGGGTCAAAATCCTGGAACTCCCTCCCTAACAGCACTGTGGGTGTACCTACACCACATGGACTGACTGAAGTCCAATAACAATCCTGGAACTCTCCCCTTACAGCACTGTGGGTGTACCTACACCACATGGACTGACTGACGTCCAATAACAATCCTGGAACTCCCTCCCTAACAGCACTGTGGGTGTACCTACACCACATGGGCTGACTGATGTCCAATAACAATCCTGGAACTCCCTCCCTAACAGCACTGTGGGTGTACCTACACCACATGGACTGACTGAAGTCCAATAACAATCCTGGAACTCCCTCCCTAACAGCACTGTGGGTGTACCTACACCACATGGACTGACTGACGTCCAATAACAATCCTGGAACTCCCTCCCTAACAGCACTGTGGGCGTACCTACACCACATGGACTGACTGACGTCCAATAACAATCCTGGAACTCCCTCCCTAACAGCACTGTGGGTGTACCTACACCACATGGACTGACTGACATTCAATAACAATCCTGGAACTCCCTCCCTAACAGCACTGTGGATGTACCGACACCACATGGACTGACTGATGTCCAATAACAATCCTGGAACTCTCTCCCTAACAGCACTGTGGGTGTACCTACACCACATGGACTGACTGATGTCCAATAACAATCCTGGAACTCTCTGCCTAACAGCACTGTGGGTGTACCTACACCACATGGACTGACTGCTGTCCAATAACAATCCTGGAACTCCCTCCCTAACAGCACTGTGGATGTACCTACACCACATGGACTGACTGATGCCCAATAACAATCCTGGAACTCTCTGCCTAACAGCACTATGAGTGTACCTACACCACATGGACCGACTGATGTCCAATAACAATCCTGGAACTCTCTCCCTAACAGCACTGTGGGTGTACCTACACCACATGGACTGACTGATGCCCAATAACAATCCTGGAACTCCCTCCCTAACAGCACTGTGGATGTACCTACACCACATGGACTGACTGATGTCCAATAACAATCTTGGAACTCCCTCCCTAACAGCACAGTGGGTGCACCTACACCACATGGACTGACTGATGTACAATAACAATCCTGGAACTCCCTCCCTAACAGCACTGTGGGTGTACCTACACCACAGGGACTGACTGATGTCCAATAACAATCCTGGAACTCCCTCCCGAACAGCACTGTGGGTGTACCTACACCACATGGACTGACTGATGTCCAATAACAATCCTGGAACTCCCTCCCTAACAGCACTGTGGGTGTACCTACACCACATGGACTGACTGATGTCCAATAACAATCCTGGAACTCCCTCCCTAACAGCACTGTGGGTGTACCTACACCACATGGACTGACTGATGTCCAATAACAATCCTGGAACTCCCTCCCTAACAGCACTGTGGATGTACCTACACCACATGGACTGACTGATGTCCACTAACAATCCTGGAACTCCCTCCCTAACAGCACTGTAGGTGTACGTGCACCACCTGGAACTGCAGCGGGTTCAAGATGGCGGCTCACCACCACCTTCTCAAGAGGCAATTGGGGTTGGGCCACAAATGCTGGGTCTAGTTGGCGACGCCCATTGCCAGTGAAAGAGTCTTTTTGAAAATCCAGCCCCGATTAACATTCGCAACTCAAGTGGCCACACTGTCCAGTTGCCTCGACTGAGTCACCGCAGAGTGTAGGCACCACCCTTCCTGGATAGATTACCGAACCCTTCCTCTTGGGTCAGGCTGATCGAAAGGACAATGTCATCTGCTGTTGCACCAGAGGTGTGGGCCCTCCCACACCTCCCCACAAATGCATGTACCCCACCCCCCCCCTCCCCCAGGGCTTCTCACAGAGGAGCTGGGTGAAGGAATGCTTGTCTCCTTTACAAGACAAATTCAATGACCCCAGAGCATTTCTTCAGCCCCAGAGGGGCGGCTCAGTTAACCGTTCAGTCCTGTCAGTCAGACCCCGAGAAAGATTGCTGCTGCTTTTTCTTCACGGCTTGTTTCCGGAGAGGAAACGGACAAAACAAAACAAGCAGGTCGCAGAACTCATTTTCCAGGAACACTGTGGTAACAGGAAGTTGCCAGTGAGAGATCAGTCTGTGCTGCATGGCCTGAGCTCAGCAGCCGAAGTGGAATGCTTAGTCACACCCGAGTTACTCGACACTGACCCCATTCACAGGGAGACGGCGAGCAGCTTCATGAGAACGCGTGCTTCATCCTCGCTTGCCTCGCTTGCTGGTGGTTAACAAACTTCCCTCTCCCCCTCCTCTTCCCAGCACCCCTCCCCCATCCACCAAGCTCAGATTGAGAACATAACTTCCCCAGCAGTCCAAGATTTGATTTATTGTTGTCACATGTATTGGGATACAGTGAAAAGTATTGTTTCTTGTGCACTATACAGACAAAGCATACCGTTCATAGAGTACAGAGGGGAGAAGGAAAGGAGAGGGTGCAGAATGTAGTGTTACAGTTACAAATAGGGTGTAGAGAAAGATCAGCTTCATATTTGATTTATTATTGTCACATGTATTGGGATGCAGTGAAAAGTATTGTTTCTTGCACGCTATACAGACAAAACATACCATTCATAGAGTACATAGGGAAGAAGGAAAGGAGAGGGTGCAGAATATAGTGTTACAGTTGCAGATAGGGTGGAGAGGAAGGTCAGTTTAATATATCATAGAAGCATGATGGCATCAGGAAAGAAGCTGTTTTTGAGTCAGTTGGTACGTGACCTCAGAAGTGCGTGGGGTCCTTGATTCTGCTGGCTGCTCTTCCGAGGCAGCGGGAAGTGTGGACAGAGTCAATGGATGGGAGGCGGGTTTGCCTGATGGCCACAACAGAAGCCAAACAGCGGTACTGAGCCATACAGGCCACTTCTGGCTGGTTTGTATGAAGAACAGGCATTGAGCTGGTGGGGTGGGGGGGCAACGCCCCTGGATCTGGACCTCAGCCAGAGTGGCAGCACCTTCAGAGACCGGGCATGGGGGGGGCAGAAAACATTGTGTTGGTGGGGATGGGAGGTCAAAGAATTTCAAATCAGACCCTTTCCCCCCCTGCCCCACAGGGTAAAATGGCATTGAATTCATTAAGCCGTAATTATTATTCAGCTTCACAAAAGCAGAGTTGCATGATCTGCCTCACTGCACCAAGCTGCTGTCCTTGTCAGCTTGGGACTGATTAACTTTGCCACAGAAGGTTAAACCAGAGGGTGGTGAGTGTCTGGAACAAGCTGCCAGAGGCAGCAGTAGAGGCGGGTACAATTGTGTCTTTTAAAAAGCATTTAGACAGTTACATGGGTGTGATGGGTATAGAGGGATATGGGCCAAATGCGGGCAATTGGGATTAGCTTGGGGGTTTTAAAAAAAAGGGCGGCATGGACAAGTTGGGCCGAAGGGCCTGTTTCCATGCTGTAAACCTCCATGACTCTGACCCATTTTGGGTTCTGGCACAGTGGTTTTTACTGTGAAAATCCCCTAGTTGCCACACTCCTGTTCGGGTACACTGAGGGAGAATTCAGCACGGCCAATCCACCCTAACCTGCACGTCTTTCGGACTGTTGGAGGAAACTGGAGCACCTGGAGGAAACCCACGCAGACATGGGGAGAACGTGCAGACTTCGCACAGACAGTGTGGAGTTCCCAAGCTGGGAATTGAACCCGGGTCCCTGGCGCTGTGAAGCAGCAGTGCTAACCACTGTGCCGCCGTGCCGCCTCTTGCTACAGTGCTCATCAGCTCCCATCTTCAATAGTTTTCTGGGCAAGGCAACACTAACAATCTGAAGCCTAACTAACGGAAAGAGACAAACGCAAAATGTTGCAGGTTTTGGACGTCTGAACTTGAATCTGCAAATGCTGAAAATCCTCAGCAGTCCTGGCAACATCTGCGGGGAGACAAAGAGTTAACGGTTCAGGTCAATGACCTCCTGTCAGCATTTTTTCATGACAGGTCACTGACCTGAACTGTTAACTCAGTCAGTTTGGTGACGTCTGCAAAGTGAGCAATAGGGGGTTTCTGGTTTCATTCGAATAACAGAGGCACTGCCGCAATCATAGAAACCCTACAGTGCAGAAAGAGGCCATTCGGCCCATCGAGTCTGCACCGACCACAATCCCACCCAGGCCCTATCCCCATAACCCCACACATTTACCCTGTTAATCCCCCTGACACTAAGAGGCAATTTAGCATGGCCAATCAACTGAACCCGCACCTCTTTGGACACTAAGGGGCAATTTAGCACGGCCAATCCACCTAACCTGCACATCTTTGGACACTAAGGGGCAATTTAGCATGGCCAATCCACCTAACCTGCACATCTTTGGGCACTAAGGGGCAATTTAGCATGGCCAATCCATCTAACCTACACATCTTTGGACACTAAGGGGCAATTTAGCATGGCCAATCCACCTAACCTGCACATCTTTGGACATAAAGGGGCAAATTAGATTTTTGATTTGATTTGATTTATTATTGTCACATGTATTAACATACAGTGAAAAGTATTGTTTCTTGCGTGCTATACAAAGCATATCGCTCATAGAGAAGGAAAGGAGAGAGTGCACAATGTGTTACAGTTACAGATAGGGTGTAGAGAAAGATCAGCTTAATGCAAGGTAAGTCCATTCAAAAGTCTGACAGCAGCAGGGAAGAAGCTGTTCTTCAGTTGGTTGGTACGTGACCTCAGACTTTTGTATCTTTTTCCCGAAGGAAGAAGGTGGGAGAGAGAATGTCTGGGGTGCGTGGTGTCCTTAATTATGCTGGCTGCTTTGCCGAGGCAGCGGGAAGTGTAGATGGAGTCAATGGATGGGAGGCTGGTTCACGTGATGGATTGGGCTACATTCACGAGCTTTTGTAGTTCCCTGCGGTCTTGGGCAGAGCAGGAGCCCATACCAAGCTGTGATACAACCAGAAAGAATGCTTTCTGTGGTGCATCTGTAAAAGTGGATGAGAGCATGGCTAATCCATCTAACTCGCATATCTTTGGACACCAAGGGGCAACGTAGCATGACCAATTCACCTAACCAGCAAGTCTTTCAGACTGCGGGAGGAAACCGGAGCACCCGGAGGAAACCCACACAGACATGGGGAGAATGTGCAGACTCCACACAGACAGTGACCCAAGCCGGGAATCGAACCCGGGTCCCTGGCGCTGTGAGGCAGCAGTGCTAACCACTGTGTCGCCCATGATGCAGAGCAACAGCGCGGGTTCGATTCCCGTACCGGCTGAAATTACTCACGAAGGCCACCAGAGCAGGACTTACTCAGTTAATGGTAGGGCGTTGGGGAGCGTTACAGAGCAAAGAGATCTCGGGGTACATGTTCATAACTCCTTGAAAGTGGAGTCACATTGTGCCGCTAAATTCTCCCTCAGTGTACCTGAACAGGAGTGTGGCGACTAGGGGATTTTCACAGTAAAAACCACTGTGCCTGAACCTGAAATGGGTCAGGTTTAATCTTCTGTGGCAAAGTTAATCAGTTCCAATCTGACAAGTACTGCAGCTTGATGCGTTTCAGCAGTGAGGCAGACTATGCAACTCTGCTTTTGTGAAGCTAATGGAGGAGCGATGCAATTCAGGCTTTTGGATTTGTGTGAATGTGGCTACCCTTCTTAAACAAAGGAACAACATTGGCTATTCCCCAGACATCTGGGACCTCCCCTGTAGCCAGTGAGGATACAAAGACTTCTCTCAAGGCCCCAGCAATTCCCTCCCTTGCCTCTCTCAGTATTCTGGGGTATATCCCATCAGGCCCTGGGGACTTATCTATCTTAATGTTTCTCAAGAATCCCAATACCTCCTCCTTTTTGATCTCAACATGACTCAAACTAACTACACATCCTTTCCCAGACTCATCATCCACCAAATCCTTCTCTTTGGTGACGCAAAGTACTCATTTAATACCTCGCCCATTTCCTCTGGCTCCACGCATAGATTCCCTCCCTTGTCCTTGAGTGGGCCAACCCTCTCTCTGGCTACCCTCTTGCTCTTTATATACGTATAAAAAGCCTTGGCATTTTCCATAATCCTGCTGACCAATGACTTTTCATGACCCCTTTTAGCCCTGCTTACTCCTTGCTTAAGTTTCTTTCTACTTTCCTTGTTTTCCACACTTACTTTGTGTGTTCCCAGCCTCCTAGCTTTGACAAATGCTTCCTTTTTCTCTCTGACTAGGCTCACGTCTCTCGTTATCCAAGGTTCCCAAAACTTGCCATACTTATCCTTCATTCTTACAGGGATGTGCTGGTCCTGAATTCCTATCAACTTCCACTTGAAAGCCTCCCACATGCCAGATATTGATTTGCCCTCGAACATCTGCCCCCAATCTACACTCTTCAGTTCCTGCCTAACATTGTTGCAATTAGCCTTTCCTCAGTTTAGCACCTTCACTTGAGGACTACACTTATCTTTATCCATCAGTACCTTAAAGCTTACTGAATTGTGGTCACTGTTCCCGAATTGCTCCCCTACTGAAACATCGACCACCTGGCTGGGCTCATTCCCCAATACCAGGTCCAGTGTGGCCCCTTCCCTAGTTGGACTATCTACATACTGTTTCAGGAAGCCCTCCTGGATGCTCCTTACAAACTCTGCCCCATCCACACCCCGAGCACTAAGTGAGTCCCAGTCAATATAGGGGAAGTTAAAATCTCCCACTACAACAACCCTGTTACTTTTACATCTTGCCAAAATCTGCCTACATATCTGTTCCTCTATCTCCCGCTGGCAGTTGGGTGGCCTATAGTAAACCCCCAACATTGTGACTACACCTTTCCTATTCCTGAGCTCTACCCATATTGCCTCGCTGTGTGAGCCCTCCGAGGTGTCCTCCCGCAGTACAGCTGTGATATGCTCCTTAACCAGCAGTGCAACTCCCCCACCCCTTTTACATCCCCCTCTATCCCACATGAAACATCTGTATCCTGGAACGTTAAGCTGCCAATCCTGTCCTTCCCTTAACCAAGTCTCTGTAATGGCAACAACAACATCATCGGAATGTTGGTCAAGTTGCAGGTCGGAGAAGGCTGACGCAAGTCGTGACCTGTCCTGGGAGATGTGACCTGATACTTCCTGTGTTGACCAAACAAGGATGGTTGATTGGGCAAGTGTCAGACTTCCCGGCCCCACTGATTCCATATATGCTGAGGCGATGTAATTTACATGCAACTTGGTAGGAGCATTTGGGAGTTGTTTACAAGTAGCCCCATTGGCTATAATCTGATGTTCTGGAGACCCGGGTTCGAATCCCGCCACGGCAGCTGGTGGAATTTGAATTCAATTTAAAAAAATATCTGGAATTAAGAATCTACCGATGACCATGAAACCATCGTCGGAAAAACCAATGTGGTTCATTACAATCATAGAATCCCTACAGTGCAGAAGGAGGCCATTGGGCCCATCTAGCCTGCGCTGACAACTATCCCACCCAGGCACTATCCCCGTAACCCCACATATTTACCCTGCTAATCTCCCTGACACTAAGGGGCAATTTAGCATGGCCAATCCACCTAAGCTGCACATCTTTGGACACTAAGGGACAATTTATCATGACCAATCCACCTAACCTGCACATCTTTGGACTGTGGGAGGAAACCGGAGCACCCGGAGGAAACCCACGCAGACACGGGGAGAATGTGCAAATTCCACACAGACAGTGATCCAACCCAGGAATTGAACCCGGGTACCTGGCACTGTGAGGCATCAGTGCCACCCCAAAATCAAAGTGGAGAATGTGGGCATCGATCCCACTACCTCTCACATGCTAAGCAAGATAATACCCCCAAGCTGGACTAATGCCCTTTAGGGAAGGAAATCTGCCACCCTTACCCGGTCTGGCCTACATGTGACTCCAGAGCCACAGCAATGTGGTTGACTCTCAACTGCCCTCTGAAATGGGCTTAGCAAACCGCTCAATTCAAGGACAACTAGGGATGGGCAATAAATGCTGGCCAGCGACACCCATGTCCCACTCATGAATAGAGAAAAGCGGACCTGGCCAGTTCACTCAAGTATTTGTTTTCAGTTAAAGTTCAGGTTGAAGTTAAATGAATTTAGTTGAGTGAGTTAAAGCAAGTGTCGCAACAAATGTATATTTATGTTGAGTATTGGAACCCGAAATGTTAAATGAAGAGTGAGTTTAAGTGAAATCGGAGTTGACTTTCTGTCTTTTGCTGGTCAGAAAAAGGGAAAAATATCTGGGGGAAAAATGCTTCAAGTATTCCAGTCGGATCACAAGTTGAACCGCGCACTTGTTCCTCGCTTCACGTTGCTGCACATTCTGCGCACAGATAACGGGTCATTAGCCACATTTGCTGCTTTGACGGAACATTATGGGTTAACCAAATTTCTCTCTCCTCATCACAAGCATCCCAAACACTGCCCCGGCTCAGCACATTCTTAACCATTCACAGCGTGACGTTCTCACCCTGCTGCGGATGCAAACTTGGCCAGCGCAGAACAAGACTGACTGATTTAAAAATTACTTTGAAAAGATGGCAAGTTGAAAGGCTGCATAATGGGAATGCCCGACTGATGCTACAGCCTCATGTGGAGCGGCGCTATTCTTCTGCGGAGCCAGCGGAAGCGACTGGTGCCGCAGAATCAATCACTGCCATGTTAGTCCTATACGAAGCTACGCCTAACCATGGTGGCACAGCAGTTAGCACTGCTGCCTCACAGCGCCAGGGACCCGGGTTCGATTCCGGCCTCAGTCAATGTGGATTCTGCACTTTCTCCCCGTGTCTGCGTGGGTTTCCTCCGGGTGCTCCAGTTTCCTCCCACAGTCCAAAGATGTGCAGGTGAGGTGGATTGGCCATGGTAAATTGCCCCTTATTGTCCAAAGATGTGCCTCGCCACAAGGGCCGCCTTATCCCAGGCCTCGCCAAAATGGCCACCTTATCCCAGGCCTCGCCAAAATGGCCGCCTTATCCCAGGCCTCGCCAAAATGGCCGCCTTATCCCAGGCCTCGCCAAAACGGCCGCCTTATCCCAGGCCTCGCCAAAATGGCCGCCTTATCCCAGGCCTCGCCAAAACGGCCACCTTATCCACCCTCCCCCGCCGTTGACCACAAGGGAAGACGCCAAACACACCACAAAACATTTCCAAACTTTTAATGTCAAATCTTTTGTTTTACAAATACAAGCTCCACAATCTTGTTTCGAGAACACTGGCTGCTTTGAATGAGAAACATTTTCATACAACTTATTATGGCACAAACCTTAGCAAAATAGAGTATTCAAATAAATATTAGTAGAACAACCAGACGCATGAGGGAAAAGTATTTACAAAATATTACAGAATTGCTCGCATGAAAACAATAGTGACTCAGTGTATGTTTAAATAAATTGGCCAATTATTTTGGATTAAACAAGGTATTAACTAAAGCCTAGATATCATGCCGTTCAGTTACTGTACAAGTCCTTAACATATAGGTTTAAGTTAATTTATCAGTGTCACAAGTAGCCTTACATTAACACTGCAATGAAGTTACTGTGAAAATCCCCTAGTCGCCACACTCCTGTTCGGGTACACTGAGGGAGAATTTAGCACGGCCAATGCACCCAACCTGCACGTCTTTCGGACTGCGGGAGGAAACTGGAGCACCCGGAGGAAACCCACGCAGACACGTGGAGAATGTGCAGACTCCACACAGACAGTGACCCAAGGCCGGGAATCGAACCCAGGTCCCTGGAGCTGTGAGGCAGCAGTGCTAACCACTGCGCCACCATGCCGCCCCTATTTGCGTGGAGTTCCTTTCTTGGATACAAAGACAGAAGGCAAAGAGACATGTTCAAGGATTCGTCGCAGAATCACGAAACAGCTAACTCCATGGTTACCTGACATGCCTCGCGCCTCTGGTAACTCTGGTGCCTAACTTTCTTGCTGTCCACAACCAGCCCTGATTCTAGAAGAGGGGGGCCAGTGAGGAAGTGTCACAATGAGGGGGGGGGGGGGGGAAGGGGGGGTTAAAGTTCAAAGGTAAATTGGAGGCACTCGCTTTAGGCCCCATTAGGCCTGAGGGGGTCAATTTGAGACCTCATCGCCCCAGCAACGTGCCCAAACTGAACACTTGAAATGTGATTTAGCTGAAAATCGTCATCTTATAAAACTTGTATCATAAAACAAAAATCACTGCTCTTTTTTAAAAGAACTGCCATTTCAATTTCCAGAAGTGGTTTGCTGATTATTCAAAGAATTTATAAAGCTGTGACGAAAGAACGGAAGGGGTGGGGGAGTAGGGGAGGAGGGCATCATTTGGACCCTCAGGCCTGATCTATTCAATTAGATCATGGCTGATCTGTACCTTAACTCCATCGACACCTCATTTCAGATCCCCTAATACTTTGTGTAAAAATCCGTCAACTTTTGACTGAATATAAAGGTACCACTTTAAAACTGAACGTCTGGCTTTCTTAAAGGCACCACGGCATAAATTGTAAAGTGTCACAAAAAGAATTCCAGACTAAAACCTTGGTTAAATATGGTTCATGTATCATGTTCGCAACAAGCACTCTCCCACCAAGGGAAACCTGACCATATCTCTTCCCTTCCCCCTGCCACCCCCACCTCCGACACGCTGTCTTGGCACGAGCATGATTTTTTTTAAAATCGCTTTCAAAAAGGCAACCTTCAGTAAGATATCCAATTCTACTCAAAGCTTGAACGCAGCAAACCCTTTCCAATGGAGAAATTATGCCGTTTGGAAGCGAGTTCCAATCCCCTAGTCATTCCCTTTTCCAAAAAATGGTTCGGCCATTGAGCTATGTCCGAGAATAGAAAATGCTTTCGTGCGCATGCACAGTGGGTGGGGAGGGAGAGAGGGCGGGGTGGTTGTAAATGTAGGACAGTTAATGAAAGGAAGAAGCTCAGCAGCATCTGCTTTGCCCAGCGAGCAAGAAGAATGTGGAACCTGCAGGAACGGCCGAGGTGAATAGAATCATAGAATGCCTACAGTGCAGAAGGAGGCCATTCAGCCCATCAGGTCTGCACGCACCGACACTATGACAGAGTGCCTTACCCAGGCCTTCTGCCCCGCCCTATCCCCATAACCCCACACATTTATCCCACTGATCCCCCTAACCTACATGTCTTGGGAGGCAATTTAGCATGGCCAATCCACCTAACCTGCACATCTTTGGACACTAAGGGGCAATTTAGCATGGCCAATCCACCTAACCTACACATCTTTGAACACTAAGGGGCAATTTAGCATGGCCAATCCACCTAACCTGCACATCTTTGGACACTGAGGGGCAATTTAGCATGGCCAATCCACCTAACCTACACATCTTTGAACACTAAGGGGCAATTTAGCATGGCCAATCCACCTAACCTACACATCTTTGAACACTAAGGGGCAATTTAGCATGGCCAATCCACCTAACCTACACATCTTTGGACACTAAGGGGCAATTTAGCATGGCCAATCCACCTAACCTACACATCTTTGAACACTAAGGGGCAATTTAGCATGGCCAATCCACCTAACCTACACATCTTTGAACACTAAGGGGCAATTTAGCATGGCCAATCCACCTAACCTACACATCTTTGAACACTAAGGGGCAATTTAGCATGGCCAATCCACCTAAGCTACACATCTTTGGACCCTAAGGGGCAATTTAGCATGGCCAATCCACCTAACCTACACATCTTTGGACAATAAAGGGGCAATTTATCATGGCCAATCCACCTAACCTACACATCTTTGGACACCAAGGGGCAATTTATCATGGCCAATCCACCTAACCTGCACATCTTTGGACAATAAAGGGACAATTTAGCATGGCCAATCCACCTAACCTGTACATCTTTGGACCCTACGGGGCTATTTAATATGGTCAATCCACTGAACCTACACATCTTTGGACACTAGGGGGCAAATTTATGATGTTGTTAGAAGGATAAATATTGGTTGCTGCACTCCTTCAAAATAATGCCATGGGATCCTTTGGGTCTATCGAGGCGGTGGTCGGGGGGGGGGGGGGTACCTTTGTTTGATGTTTGCTTAGAAGACAGCACCTCAGACAGTACGGCACTTCCTTGGTTGCTAGCAGGGTTGGCCTAGAATCTGGTGCACAAGTGGAAGTTAAAGTCTTGGGATTTCTGTCTCAGAGTGGAAGAGGCATTCATGACTGAGCCTACTTGATATTATCCTTCATGGTTTCCTGTGGGTTCTGAGACAGTGAAACATTTTATTGAATTATGTGTGGAAGTTTACAAGGGTAGGTCAGCTTGACTTGTCAAAAGGACAGATAAAGTGGCTTGTCCGACCATAAACATGGCCAACTTTGTAACACCAAATACCTCCCCAGAAATCCAAACCATGAGATTTTTCCTTCCTCTTACCCCCATTCCTCAAATAAATGCCAGGGATTATGACTAATGTACGTCATTCATTAGAGAGTACAGAGGTGTCCAAAGGGAGCCTTTCAGGCCTGAGGGATTCACGACTATAAATCCCTCCAGTGCAGAAGGAGGCCATTCAGCCTACACTGACCACAATCCCACCCAGGCCCTATTCTCATAACCCGACATATTTACCCTGCTAATCCCCTGACATTAAGGGACAATTTAACACGGCCAATCCACGTAACCTGCACATCTTTGGACTGTGGGAGGAAACCGGAGCACCCGGAGGAAACCCACGCAGACAGTGACCCAAGCCGGGAATCGAACCCAGATCCCTGGCGCTGTGAGACAGCTGCTCGCTGTGCCACCGTGCCGCCCCAGGCGATAGTCTAAAAACTAAACCTTTCAGATTAGCTCCAGGCCACAAAGGGTGCAGCCCCCTCTCTCATTGTTTTGTGCCACAGCAGGGCTTCTTTGAGCCGAGCGCGTACTGTTTAGTCTGTCGCATCCAAAGTTGGCCTCCTTCTCCTCCTCTTCTCCACCCCGCCTCCCACCTCCTCCTCCGCGGCACGTCCTGACTTGACTGTGGCTCAAGTTGTGAAGCCTCTGGTTTGAAAGCCAATAGTTCCCACTACATGTGCTGTCGGCAATGCATTACCTTTTTTCACGTAAATGCTTTCTGTAAGCTTTTGTGATCACTGAATCGAGGTGCTGGAGCAGGACTATTTACAAGGCAGCTCTGCTGTGAACGGTCAGCTTAGGCATGCAGTCAAAACCGACGTAAAAAGTGACCCAGTCCCTTCAGTTACCGCTCCTTTTAACCCCTTCCGTCACGCAATAAACTCAAGCTCTTACCCTCGCTGTACCTGCGGTTCCACTTAGAGTGACTCTGCCTGCTTAGCTCATTTGGTTCAATAAACTAGGATTGTTTTCACTGGAAACTTCCTCGTTAGCATCCCCGCGGGTGTTCAATTCCCCGACGGGGCGCTGCAAAATTTTGGGCGGCCCGGTGGCGCAGTGGTTAGCACT
The DNA here is from genome assembly GCF_964213995.1 of Mustelus asterias. NCBI lineage: Eukaryota > Metazoa > Chordata > Chondrichthyes > Carcharhiniformes > Triakidae > Mustelus > Mustelus asterias. The sequence continues at coordinate 5,753,930 of NC_135834.1, read as the reverse complement.
GCTGCCTCACAGCGCCAGGGACCCGGGTTCAATTCCGGCTCGGGTCACTGTCTGTGTGGAGTTTGTATGTTCTCCCCGTGTCTGCGTGGGTTTCCTCCGGGTGCTCCGGTTTCCCCCCACAGTCCAGGTGGATTGGCCATGCTAAATTGCCCCTTAGCGTCAGGGGGACTAGCTGGGTTAATACGTGAGGCTACAGGGATAGGGGTTGTGTGGGATTATGGTCAGTGCAAACATGATGGGCCGAATGGCCTCCATCTGCACTGTCAGGATTCTATTCTATGGAGAGACGGAGGCTGAGGGGAGACCTGGTCTACAAAATGATGAGAAGCATCGACAGGGTGGATAGTCAGAGGCTTTTTCCCCAGGGTGGAAGTGTCAATTACAAGGGGGCACAGGTTCAGGGTGAGAGGGAGAAAGTTTAAGGGAGATGTGCGGGGGGAAGTTTTTCACGCAGAGAGTGGTGGGTGCCTGGAACGCGCTGCCAGAGGAGGTGGTGGAAGAGGCACATTAGCAACATTTAAGAGGCATCTGGATGGGTCCATGAATAGGGAGGGAATAGAGGGATACGGACCGAGTAAGGGAAGGAGGTTTTTCAGTTTAGTTCGGGCATCATGATCGGCACAGGCTTGGAGGGCCGAAGGGCCTGTTCCTGTGCTGTACTGTTCTTTGTTCCTTGTTCTCTTTGCTTATTTATGGGGAGTCAGTTTAGCTCGGTTGGCAGCACATCTTTCAGACTGTGGGAGGAAACCGGAGCACCCGGAGGAAACCCACGCAGACACGGGGAGAATGTGCAAACTCCACACAGATAGTGACCCAAGCCGGGATCGAACCCGGGCCCCTGGCGCTGTGAGGCAGCAGTGCTAACCACTGTGCTGCCCACAGTAGGAAGGGGGTCTGTCGACAACTGGGGGGCCCCAGTCAGTCAGAGTGAGTGGAGCCGTTTCCTTGGCATGAGTGGGGGGGTCACACACCCGTTACAGAACCCGTGCGATTTTCACCCCATTGAGGGGTGCGGGCAAAAAAAAGAAGAGAAATCAACTCTTCAAAAAGAGGGAGCATCCGTGAGGAAACTTGGGAAGGAGATAAATCTCAGAAACATTGCTTTCTGCCAAGAAGCAACACTGTGAAAATTAGCTACGCAAATTTATGCCAATGGCCAGCTTCGAAGCTCATCTATGGCATCGACGTCTCATTGCTGGTGTCTCCCTGGTAAATGGGGAAACTCACGGGCAAATTGTTTGTATAGCTACAGCCTGTTAAAAACAGATAGGTGGTCTATCCAGCCCCCTCCTGCCCCCTCCAGAGTTACCACACAGCCTGTGATCTCACACCCCTCAATCTCTTTCAATGAGCTCCCTGGGATGGGATTTTCCTGCCCTGCCTATCAGCAGAATCTTCCGGTCCCACCGAAGCCAAAGGACATCTGGCTGGCCCCTGCTGCGGCGGGACTGGAAAATCCCGCCATCAACGTCACCTCGACGGTCCATTCACCTCAGACTTGCACCCCCTGGCAAAGCACCTTGGGACGTTTCGTTTTCCCGCTTTCGGGATTCAAGCTAATCTATCCTGTCTCGCTCAGGGAGAATTCATCCGGACCGTCAGGTGATGTCCAATGTGAAAGAAATATACCTGGGCCAAGGCTACAGAGAGAGAGACAGGGCAAGAGGGGAACAGCTGGAAACGGCTAACGTGCGAGTGATCTGTGACAACAATCCAAAAGAACCACCAAATATCAAGTTCCTTTGCCTCATGGGGAACTGAAAGCAGAATGACGCGAGCTAAAAACCGAGAGACACATTGTTTACAGCTCTCCCAACAGTGTGGTGGAAATGACTGCATGGTCTAAATTGTGTGTGTGAGTGACAGAGACAGAGAGAGAGAGAGAGAGAGACTGTCCCAGAGAGAGAGAGACACTGTCCCAGAGAGAGAAAGAGAGAGAGAGAGACTGGCCCAGAGAGAGAGAGAGAGAGAGACTGGCCCAGAGAGAGAGAGAGAGAGACACTGTCCCAGAGAGAGAGAGAGAGAGAGAGAGAGACTGGCCCAGAGAGAGAGAGAGAGAGACTGGCCCAGAGAGAGAGAGAGAGAGAGAGAGCGCGCGCATGTGTGTGTGTGTGTGTGTGTGAGACAGAGAGACAGAGAGACAGAGAGACAGCTCGCATACTTGCCCCCAGTCACTGTGCACGAACAGTCGCTGGCGTATGTACAGAGGTCGGGCAAGGACAGGGTGCATGCCAGTTGCGGCTGGCGGGGCATTGCCCAGGCCCACACTTGGGGGAATGACCAGCTGGGCAAGATACCAAGGAGAGCTGCTGGCAGCTGTGGGAGTCTGGGTCTCGAGCGGGAGAACGAATCACAGAATGAGGCAGCCCGGGAGGCCACTCAGCCCATCGAGGCCTGTGTTAGCTCTTGGAAAGAGCGATCCAACGTGCCCCATTCCCCTGTGCTCAGGCCTACAAAACGTTTCGCAGTTTCGGGAAAGAATTGGAAAAGAATAGTTCACCTCTGACGTGTGACCACAGAGTCCAGCCGAGTCATCCAGGTGGTCAACAACAGTGACACGGAACTCTCCCCACCAGCCCCACCCTGCTACTTCCTTCAGCAAGGGGAACTGTCCAGCTTGCTTCCGAATTTGCTAAGGTGTCCAACTCCTTGGGGCCGCCTGGGTAACTCAATCACCGGCTGCCGCACTAAGACATTACAACGCAAGACGTTCTACTCAGCCCTGGTACTCTGCCCTGAGTCACACTGACAGCAGGAAAGTAGAGGTTTAGCTTTGACAATAGGGAACACAATATGTAAGTGCGCCTGCCACTTTGGCCTACAGTTGGCTTTCTTCCTCCTCCACGGATCGGTTGAGTCCAGGGATGTATTTCAGGAGTCTCTTCCGCAAGCTTTTCCTCCTGGACTTTCTCGGCAGTGTCCCAAAGGCGCTCTGGCTGCTGGTTTTCTCCCAGGCGGAGGAAGAGGTGGAGGTGACTCCGTTATGGCCAGCCTTGGCGCTCACGCTCCTGGTCAGCGCCTTCTTGGGCAGCGCCACCTCGTTTCTGTGGGCGCTGCGGCCGTCCTCGCTGCCCGCCTCTGAGGGGTCAAAGATACAAGTCTGATAAATGGGCTCATCATTGCCCTCCATGGCGTTGCAGTGGGTGCTGCCACCAGAGTGGGGTTGCCTCCAGGCAGAAGGGGCTTGACCAAAGAGGCTGGCTCTGACCGATTCGATCGCGTCATAAACACTTGGATCTTTTGACACAATCCCTGGAGAGAGGGCAGAAATACCAGCTGTGAGGTCTACAGGCTAGAAGCAGGTGCGCCACTTTTATTTAAAACCATGCTGGCACTCGGGAGACTGGCAACTCGCACTGCCAAAAAACCATCTCGGTTATCTTCGTGGCAAGAGCCTCTACCAGATCTACAATTCTGCCACTTGGAAGAGGGAGGGATCCAGCGTCAGCTGAGTAGGCGTGGAGAGCTAGCGTACAGACCTAGCGTACAGACAAAGCCCCTGATGTGACCGAATTAAGGACACCTTTATAAGCAGCTTGGTGCAAAGTGGATTGGGACCCTTTATATCATGACGGTTCCTGAGTAGCTGCCAGGGAGGCCAAGTCAGGTCGCGCCAGGCCTTGGACCACACACCCGGGTGCAAGTCCAGAGACACCGCCATCCCCTTTGGTGCCACCTACATCGAATTGCTCAATTCTTGAGCCAAAACAAATTGGTAAGCTCGCTGGCTGCTGAGGGGGTGGCACAGTGGCTAGCACTGCTGCATCACAGCACCAGGGATCCGGGTTCAACCCCCGGCCTCGGGTCACTGTCCGTGTGGAGTTTGCACGTTCTCCCCGTGTCTGTGTGGGTTTCCTCCGGGTGCTCCAATTTCCTCCCAGTCCAAAGATATGCAGGTTAGGTGGATTGGCCATGCTAAATTGTCCCTTAGTGTCCAAAGATGTGTAGGTTAGGTGGATTGGCCGTGCTAAATTGCCCCTTAGTGTCCAAAGATGTGTAGGTTAGGTGGATTGGCCATGCTAAATTGTCCCTTAGTGTTCAAAGATGTGTAGGTTAGGTGGATTGGCCATGCTAAATTGTCCCTTAGTGTCCAAAGATGTGTAGGTTAGATGGATTGGCCATGCTAAATTGCCCCTTAGTGTCCAAAGATGTGCAGGTTAGGTGGATTGGCCATGCTAAATTGTCCCTTAGTGTCCAAAGATGTGCAGGTTAGGGGGATTGGCCGTGGTAAATTGTCCCTTAGTATCAGGGGGACTAGCAGGGTAAATGACTGGGGTTACTGGAATAGGGCCTGGCTGGGATTATGGTCAGCACTGACTCAATGGTCTCCTTCTGTATTGTAGGGATTCTATTCTATGATTCTAATGCAACAAGGCCCAATGGCAGCAAGTTAGCCAAATCCGACATTGGCTGTATTAACAGCTGAACGTAACAGAGTGAGGAAATCTTGTCAATTATTGGTGCAACCAGACACTTAGAACGTTGCATTCAGTTCTGATCACCTCAGTAGTTGTCAAAAGGATGGAGGGGGAAAGAGTGTTTGGGACAACTGAGGCAGTGGATTAAGAGGACAAGGATACAAATTGCGTATACTCTCGCTGGAAGGAGTGGGTCAAATTGTTTGGATTCTATCAGCTAATGTGGGACCATTTCTTCCACCTTTTCCAGAACAGTACAGCCAGGGGACATGATGTGTGGTTGACGGCAGGGCGGGCATGGGAGAGGGGTAAGTTCAAACCAACCTGTGGAAGCAATCCCTCAAAATGAGGAAACGGCCAACCCAAATGCACAGTCTCGCTCGGGGAGAAGGGGTTTGGGATTGAGTCGTTCAAATGTGGATGGGACAAGAAATCATAGAATCCCAGAAGGAGGCCATCGGGCCCATCGAGTCTGCACCAACAACAATCCCACCCAGGCCCGATCCCCGTAACTACACATCCGGGACTCTAAGGGTCATTTTAGCATGGCCAATCCACCTAACCTGCACATCTTTAGACACCATAGAACCATAGAACCATAGAAAATTACAGCTCAGAAACAGGCCTTTTGGCCCTTCTTGTCTGTGCCGAACCATTTTATGCCTAGTCCCACTGACCTGCACTTGGACCATATCCCTCCACATCCCTCTCATCCATGAACCCGTCCAAGTTTTTCTTAAATGTTAACCCCGCATTTACCACTTTATCTGGCAGCTCATTCCACACTCCCACCACTCTCTGCGTGAAGAAGCCCCCCCTAATATTCCCTTTAAACTTTTCTCCTTTCACCCTTAACCCATGCCCTCTGGTTTTTTTCTCCCCTAGCCTCAGCGGAAAAAGCCTGCTTGCATTCACTCTATCTATACCCATCAAAATCTTATACACCTCTATCAAATCTCCCCTCAATCTTCTACGCTCCAGGGAATAAAGTCCCAACCTATTCAATCTCTCTCTGTAACTCAGCTTCTCAAGTCCCGGCAACATCCTTGTGAACCTTCTCTGCACTTGGACACTAAGGGACAAATTTAGCATGGCCAATCCACCCTAATCTGCACATCTTTAGACACTAAGGGACAAATTTAGCATGGCCAATCCACCTAACCTGCACATTTTTAGACACTAAGGGACAAATTTAGCATGGCCAATCCACCCTAATCTGCACATCTTTAGACACTAAGGGACAAATTTAGCATGGCCAATCCACCTAACCTGCACATTTTTAGACACTAAGGGACAAATTTAGCATGGCCAATCCACCCTAATCTGCACATCTTTAGACACTAAGGGACAAATTTAGCATGGCCAATCCACCTAACCTGCACATCTTTAGACACTAAGGGACAAATTTAGCATGGCCAATCCACCTAACCTGCACATCTTTGGACACTAAGGGGCAATTTAGCATGGCCAATCCACCTAACCTGCACATCTTTGGACACTAAGGGACAATTTAGCATGGCCATTCCACCCGAACCTGCACAACTTTCGGACTGTGGGAGGAAACCGGAGGAAACCCACACAGACACGGGGGAGAACGTGCAAACTCCACGCAGACAGTAATCCAAGCCGGGAATCGAACCCGGGTCCCTGGCGCTGTGAGGCAGCAGTGCTAACCGCTGTGCCACCGTGCTGCCCCAAGATTTTCTTCAGATAAGAACCCAGAGGAAGGCGGGACGTGACAATGCGGGAAGTGTGGCAGGGTGGAGAGGAAGTGCTGAATTCATCCCAGATGTCTCCCCTTCCTCACACAGTGTCCGTTGGGCACCAGTTGATGGTGATCTGTTCACATGATTGGGCAACAACTGTGGGATTGTGGAACTATCGGGATGGGAGGTGAATGAGACAGGATTAAAGAAGACCAGGGCCCATGGACGGAGGACATCACGGTTCCCCCTCCCCCCACCCTCCCCCTGACCCCGCACCCGACCTGCAACCTCCATTTGCCCGAGATTGCGAGGCCGACTGTGGCACCATGTTGCCAACCCCAACTATCTCGGACCACGGATGGCCTAACCAGGACAATTTATTTTGCGTAGCCTGATACAGTGCACCGCCAGGGGGATAACTTAACTCTGCTGGTTTACCCAGTCAAGCTACCCAGAAAAGAAGCCCCGAGGTTCAATCTCTGGCCGGGGCTGCGGGATGGAGAGAGCCAATCGGTCACGGGGAACTAGATCGGTAAATCCGGACAGCCGGGAGTTCAAATCCCGCCGCGTCCAGTTGTGGAGCTGGAATCTTGACCAACCCTGATGAGTTCTGTGCTGCTGACGGGCATGGGTCATTACTCGGGTCACAAACAGTGCAGGTGGCAGAGCCTTCAGGCGGGCAAGGGAGCGGGGGGGGGGGGGGGGGGGGGGGGAATAAAAAACCTAACTCCTTGCAGGAAGATATCGTTGCCAGGATTCTGGAGGCGGCCACGCGAGGAATCGTGCCTGCACATAGCGAGCAGCGCTGCCAACCCCTGTCACCGATACCGTCTTCACGTTGCGGGCGGGCACCTATCATGGGCACGTGCCGCTGACCATTCGTCATCACCCGGAGGCCCCGGCGACAGACAGAACCAACTGAAGTGCGTTGTGCGCGCTGACGTTTGCGGGCCGTTCAAGCAGCTTTTCGCGCCTTGTTCTCACGCCGCTGCGCCCCCTCCCACAGTGCAGGTGAAGCTCAACGGGACTGTTGCAGCGGGGGGGGGGGGGGGGGGGGGGTGAGGGTGAGGGGGGGTGGGGGGGGCATTTAGACAGAGCGAGGATGCAGGTTCCCATAATGCTTTTACAAAGGCTTTGCGCCAGTGCTCGCATCATGCGGAGGCAAACCGCGTTGGCACCAAAGTGCCCGCGACAAGCGGCAGAGATGGCATCCATGCCTTGGTACATCCCAGTCGCTGAACGTGGCCATTTGTAATGAGCGTATTGTCTGCGTACATGCTCCTTAAATGGGAGCAATCCAGATCCAAAAAGCCACATGAATAAAGTAAGGGGACACAGCGAGATCTCCAAGTTCACAGTAGCCCCAATACCAGTATTACATTGTTGATTTTGTGACCAGCACTCATTTCTTTTAACTGCTGGATCAACGCCGAGATTAGAACAACGCCGTCAAAGAATCCAAAAGCTTCTAGAAAGCCCAAGCACGGCCTGTCACAGTCACCCCGAAACCCCACACCTCCCGGCCCCGGCGCCCCCACCACCGAGGGGGAAGCGAAGAGGTCACTCACCGTGAACCAGTCGCTGCTCCTGGACCGTCAGCAACCTGTATTCCTCCCACTTCTCCTGCAACGTTTGCTGAAAGAGGAAACAGCAGCAATCAGCCGGTGGCAAATCAAAAGGGGGCACATACAGGATCGCGGGCACCCCCCCTGCCACCACCCGGCTAACAGGGGCTTGGCTGGGGGAAGAGCGAGCCCCTTCCACTTTACATTTCCATAGCGCCTGCCACAAGCCTCAGGACGCCGCAAAGCACTTGTCTGCCAACGAAGCACTGGTCTCTGTTGCAGTGTATTGAGAATGAGGTTAGGGTGCATTGGCCGTGCTAAATTCTGTGTACCCGAACAGGAGTGTGCCGACGAGGGGATTTTCACAGTAACTTCATTGCAGTGTTAATGTAAGCCTACTTGTGACACTAATAAATAAACAGTATTGGAAAGACAGCAGCCAGTATATCCACAGCAAGTTCCCACAAACAGCAACAGCAATTTGGCATGTCAGCTACGACTCTCACCACCTTTTACAGATGCACCATAGAAAGCATTCTTTCTGGTTGTATCACAGCTTGGTATGGGCTCCTGCTCTGCCCAAGACCCCAAGGAACTACAAAAGGTCATGAATGTCGCCCAATCCATCACGCAAACCAGCCTCCCATCCATTGACTCTGTCTGCACTTCCCACTGCCTCGGGAAAAGCAGCCGGCATAATCAAGGACCCCACGCACCCCGGACATTCTCTCTTCCACCTTCTTCCGTCAGGAAAAAGATACGAAAGTCTGAGGTCACGTACCGACCGACTCAAGAACAGCTTCTTCCTTGCTGCCATCAGACTTTTGAATGGACCTACCTCGCATGAAGCTGACCTTTCTCTACACCCTAGTTGTAACTGTAACACTACATTCTGCACTCTCTCCTTTCCTTCTCCCCTATGTACTCTATGAACGGTATGCTTTGGCTGTACAGTGTGCACGAAACAATACTTTTCACTGTATCCCAATACATGTGAGAATAATAAATCAAATCAAAGGATAATGGCCAGTTAATCGGTTTTTCTTTTGAGGGGGAGAAATACTGGACAAGACACATTGGAGAACTCACCCTCCAATCACTCTTTGAAAGTACCTTTTACATCCTCCTAAAAGAGGTGAGGCCTCGGTTTAACGCCTCAGTTGGAAGACAGGGCCCTCCAACAGTGCTGCACTCCTTCAGTGCCGCAGCGTCGGCCTGGACTTTTGCGCTCAAGCTTCTAGAGTAGGACCTTTTGACTTTAGCGACAAGATTACATGAGCCTGTTTTTACTTTTAAACGGACAAGAAGATGCCATTCAGCCCATCATACCTCGTCCTGCTGTAGGCCATAGCCAATCATGATCTACCACCGATCCCATCCAGTCCATTTAAAAGGCCTTTAGCGGCTAGTGAGTGGACAAATGCAAGTTAGTGCATTTTGGAGGATATTTAGGTGTGAATTATAGTGTAAATAGCAGAACCTTTAGGAACATTAACATACAGAGGGATCTGGGCGTGTAAGTCCACAGTTTTATATAAAATGTGGGTTAGACCACATTTGGAATACTGCGTCCAATTCTGGTCGCCGCACTACCAGAAGGACATGGAGGCTTTGGAGGGGGTACAGAAAAGATTTACCAGGATGTTGCCTGGTATGGAGGGTATTAGCTGTGAGGAGAGATTGAATAAACTGGGATTGTTCTCCCTGGAAAGACAGAGGTTGAGGGGGCGACCCAATAGAAGTTTATAAAATTATGAGGGGTAGGGATAGGGTGAACAGTTGGAAGCTTTTTCCCAGGGCAGAAATGACAATTACAAGGGGGCACAAGTTCAAGATAAGGGGGGAAAGATTCAGTGGAGATGTGCGGGGGAAGTTTTTTACACAGAGGGTGGTGGGGCCTTGAATGCGCTGCCAAGTGAGGTGGTTGAGGCAGATACATTAGCGACATTTAAGAATTATTTGGATAGACACATGAACAGATGGGGAATAGAGGGATACAAGCAGTTGGTCTAGATAGGACAACGTGATCGGCGCAGGCTTGGAGGGCCGAAAGGCCTCTTCCTGTACTGTTCTTTGTGTTTCGTTCCCTTAAAGTGGCAACACAGGTGGCCAAGGTGATTAAGAAGGCATGCTTGCCTTCATCAGCCGGGCATTGACTACAAGAGTTGGCAAATCATGTTGCAGCTATATAAAACCTTGGTTAGGCCGCATTTGGAGTATTGCGTGCAGTTCTGGTCACCACACTACCAGAAGGAAGCTTTGGAGAGAGCGCAGAGAAGGTTCACCAGAATGTTGCCGGGTCTCGAGGGTGTTGGCTATGAGGAGAGGTTGAATAAACTAGGATTGTTTTCACTGGAAAGACGGAGGCTGAGGGGAGACCTGGTCTACAAAATGATGAGAGGCACAGACAGGGCGGAGAGTCAGAGGCTTTTTCCCCAGGGTGGAAGTGTCAATTACAAGGGGGCACAGGTTCAGGGTGAGAGGGGGAAAGTTTAAGGGAGATGTGCGGGGGAAGTTTTTCACGCAGAGAGTGGTGGGTGCCTGGAACGCGCTGCCAGAGGAGGTGGTGGAAGCAGGAACATTAACAACATTTAAGAAGCATCTGGATGGGTCCATGAACAGGGAGGGAATAGAGGGATACGGACTGAGTAAGGGAAGGAGGTTTTTTTTAGTTTAGTTAGGGCATCATGATCAGCACGGGCTTGGAGGGCCGAAGGGCCTGTTCCTGTGCGGTACTGTTCTTTGTTCTTAGTGGGGTCAGGTACCTGGAAGCCAGCAATGTGTGTGTGCCCTTCATCCACATTTACAGTGCCACCTTGTTCTAGTGATGATGTGTGTGAAGCCAGGCCAGGAGATGGGCACAAGAAGATGGCATACTTGCATTCAGTGGCTGGGCCACCTCATGGTACCAGTCCCTCCAGTCCCACACAACATCCACAACCTTCCGTATCTGTGCTTAGCTTTACAACCACAGATAATGCCACAAGTTTGAGCCGAGGGCACCAATTGATGAACCCCAAGTGTTTTATGGGGAAATCCTGTCTCAAAGATTAAATTTAGTCCCTGTTATCTTGGACCTTTTCTTTCCTCTAATTCTGCAGACTCAGTTCCCATTCAAGTGGCGCTCCGAGGGTGAAAGCGAGCGGGGGAGGGGGTGTGGGGGGGGCGGGGCGGGGCTTACCTTCAGGTACTGCAGCCTGGTTTCCAACTCTGCTCTCCGGATAGAGGTTCCGTACACCGTTTCCAACCTGTCAGTGGCAACGATTCACTTCAGTTTGTGCTTCAAAAATGTCCGTTTTACCCCCTCGTATTCCCTTATACCTCGGCAGCTTTACGATCGACACTAAACCACACACCCCCTCCTCATATCCCACCCCACCCTCACACCCACCCCTTCCCCCCACCCCACCATCCTCCACCCCCCCCTCCTCTCCCTCCCCACTCAACCCACCATCCCCACAGTGATTCAGAATCATAGAATCCCTACAGTGCAGAAGGAGGCCATACAGCCCATCGAGCCTGCACCGACCACAATCGCACCCAGGCCCTATCCCCGTAACCCCACGTATTTACCCTGCTAATCCCCCTGACACTAGGGGCAATTTAGCACGGCCAATCCACCTAACCTACACACCTTTGGACTCAGTGAGGTGATTTGCCACCCAATGTGGTATTGAGGCAGAGAGAACCGGAAGGTTCTTGGGCCGTGTTGAGTGATCCTGGCCTGTGAGCGATAATGGAGGTTTCAGCTCTTTGGGCCCTAGGAGGGAAAAGATGAAAGCCGGATTCCACTCTGGATCGCTGCGGTGATCCCTGCTGGAAAATGCACGGATGACAACAGGATGCAGCTTGGCTGAGAGGCCAATTTACCTGCCAACACTCATTGTTTAGGCCCACAGGTGATTTTGAAAGGGTTGCCATGGAAACCTACCTCGGCAACAATGGGTATCTTCAACAAAAGACGAGGAGGAGATTCTTTTATTTTTAAAATGACATTTTAACACTGATGACTAAACACTGTATGAATAAGTACCAATTGGAGCAACAGGCCACCTTGAGACGCCATTTTGTGGCCTTGAGTTACTGGCCTTGCTCCCATCCTGTGGTTGCCTCTAACTTCCTATTGTTCGAGCTCACCAGAAAATAATTGCAGATATTATTAGACTGGAGAATCAGCCCTCAGAAAACAACAGAGGAAACCCACACATTGTGCCTTTTGTTGGAATACCTCAGGCAATTTCCCGATGACTTGATGAGATCCACAATATCCCGGTGCCGGAATCCATCGACGGGTGTCCCATTGATGCTGGTGATCGTGTCACCTGACAAAGAAAGCACAGCCCTGATTGAGTCTCCAGGAAACCGCCGCGGGCAACGGCCTCCCACTCAGAACACTCCCGCCCTCTGGTTGCCCACAGGACAGGCCAAGGCGCTTTCTACCAAGACAGGAAACCTGCACTCAAAATGGAAAACATAGCAAAAGGAAGTCGCTTGAAGTGCGGCGGGTTTGGGGTTGGAGAGCCTAAAAGTGACAGCATATTAGGCTTAGTTGGACAGTTGAATTGCCAACCCATACAGAGCCGGAAGAACGGTGGCACAGTGGTTAGCACTGCTGCCTCACAGTGCCAGGGGCCCTGGGAAGACTGAAGAAATTTGGCATGTCAGCTACGACTCTCACCAACCTTTACAGATGCACCATAGAAAGCATTCTTTCTGGTTGTATCACAGCTTGGTATGGGTTCCTGCTCTGCCCAAGACCGCAAGGAACTACAAAAGGTCATGAACGTAGCCCAATCCATCACGCAAACCAGCCTCCCATCCATTGACTCTGTCTACACTTCCCGCTGCCTCGGGAAAAGCAGCCAGCATAATTAAGGACCCCACACACCCCGGACATTCTCTCTTCCACCTTCTTCCATCGGGAAAAAGATACAAAAGTCTGAGGTCACCTACCGACCGACTCAAGAACAGCTTCTTCTCTGCTGCCATCAGACTTTTGAATGGACCTACCTCGCACTAAGTTGATCTTTCTCTACACCCTAGCTATGACTGTAACACTACATTCTGCACTTTCTCCTTTCCTTCTCTATGAACGGTATGCTTTGTCTGTATAGCGCACAAGAAACAATACTTTTCACTGTATCCCAATACATGTGACAATAATAAATCAAATCTAATATTAAGCTGATCTTTCTCTACACCCTAGCTATGACTGTAACACTATATTCTGCACCCTCTCCTGTCCTTCTCTATGAACGGTATGCTTTGTCTGTATAGTGCGCAAGAAACAATACTTTTCACTGTATCCCAATACATGTGACAATAATAAATCAAATCAAACCCGGGTTCGAGTCCCGGCTTGAGTCACTGTCTGTGCGGAGTCTGCATGGGTTTCCTCCGAGTGCTCCAGTTTCCTCCCACAGTCCAAAAGACGTGCTGGTTAGGGTGCATAGGCCATGCTAAATTCTCACTCAGTGTACCCGAACAGGAGTGTGGTGACTGGGTGATTTTCACAGTAACTTCATTGCAGTGTTAATGTAAGCCTACTTGTGACACTAAGAAATAGATATGGCCCTCTGTCTGACTGTGCTCTCAGTGTGGAAGGCAGCACAGACACAATAACCAGCCTGCCCCCACTCTCCCTCGAACAATGCTGGGCAGGAGAGAATTACTATCCAATCATCCCCTCTGCACAAAGCAACACATCTGTTTGCCAGATGTAGAAGGAGGACGTTGCATTTCTATCGCACTCTCATGGGGATATCTGGACAACCTCTGTTGCTATCATAAAATCATAGAATTCCTACAGTGCGGAAGGAGGCCATTCAGCCCATCGAGTCTGCACCGACCACAATCCCATCCAGACCCTAACCCCATAACCCCACGTATTTACCCTGCTAATCCCCCTTGACACTGAGGGACAATTTAGCATGGCCAATCCCCCGAACCTACACATCTTTGGACACTAAGGGGCAATTTAGCATGGCCAATCCCCCTAACCTGCACATCCTTGGACACTAGGGGGCAATTTAGCATGGCCAATCCCCCTAACCTGCACATCTTTGGACACTAGGGGACAATTTTGCATGGCCAATCCCCCTAACCTACACATCTTTGGACACTAAGGGGCAATTTAGCATGGCCAATCCCCCTAACCTGCACATCTTTGGACAATAGGGGACAATTTTGCATGGCTAATCCACCTAACCCGCACACTTGCGAGGCCTGGATAGAGTGGATGTGGAGAGGATGTTTCCACTAGTAGGAAAAACTAGAACCAGAGGGCACAACCTCAGGCTAAAGGGACGATCCTTTAAAACAGAGATGAGGAGGCATTTCTTCAGCCAGAGAGTGGTGAATCTGTGGAACTCTTTGCCGCAGAGGAGGCCGGGTCATTGAGTGTCTTTAAAATTAATAAGGGGCTCAGGGATTTTGGGGAAAAGGCAGGAGAATGGGGATGAGAAAAATATCAGCCACGATTGAATGGCGGAGCAGACTCGATGGGCCGAGTGGCCTAATTCTGCTCCTATGTCTTATGGTCTTTGGACACTAAGGGGCAATTTAGCATGGTCAATCCACCTAACCTACACATCTTTGGACACTAAGGGACAATTTAGCATGGTCAATCCACCTAACCTGCACATCTTTGGACACTAAGGGACAATTTAGCATGGTCAATCCACCTAACCTACACATCTTTGGACACTAAGGGACAATTTAGCATGGTCAATCCACCTAACCTACACATCTTTGGACACTAAGGGACAATTTAGCATGGCCAATCCACCTAACCTGCACATCTTTGGACACTAAGGGACAATTTAGCATGGTCAATCCAGCTAACCTACACATCTTTGGACACTAAGGGGCAATTTACCATGGTCAATCCACCTAACCTACACCCGAGATTGGAATTTAACCCGGGTCCCTGGCGCTGTGAAGCAGCAGTGCTAACCACTGTACCACCCTTTACATCCAATGAAACTGTTTTTTTTTTCAAAGTGCAATCACGGTTGCCATGTCGGAATCACGGCAGCCACATCCTGCACAGCAAGATCCCACAAAGATGCCTGCCACAGCACCTTCCTAACCCGCGCCCGCTACCACCCAGAAGGACAAGGGAAGCAGACACCTGGGAACATACAGGAACTGTCCAAGACTGAAGCCCAGGAACCTTGGAAGTAACGGTAGGGCAAACCAAAACACCCGGTGAGTTAGCAAAACAGGCGGTTCCGCGGGTCGGAATGGCTGCCCACTCCAGACATGCACCGGCGTCACATCTGCTGCCTTCAAACCAACTCACTAAATTTAAAATATTGTCCTGCTGCATTCCGGGCAAAGCAGGGCTGGCAAGACGCGGGCATGGCCTGATCCCACAACAAAGACGACGTGTGCGTCTTCTTTTGATGGTGTCACTTCAGGAACTTTGATGGACTGGACACAGTGGCCAGAATTCTCCCGCCCCATCCAACATGGGAATCGGAGCGGGCGAGGGGCAGACCACGGAAAGGTCCGTTGACCTCGGGACGAGCGAGGCCATAAAATCCCACCCAGTGTCCGGATGCTGGTCGCTTTTCCCGAGGCAGCAGGAAGTGTAGACAGAGTCAATGGATGGGAGGCTGGTTTGTGTGATGGATTGGGCTACATTCACAACACTTTGTAGTTTCTTGCGGTCTTGGGCAGAGCAGGAGCCATACCCAGCTGTGATACAGCCAGAAAGAATACTTTCCATTGTGCATCTGTGAAAGTTGGAGAGAGTCGTAGCTGACATGCCAAATTTCCTTAGTCTCCTGAGAAAGTAGAGGTGTTGGTGGGGCTTTCTTAACTATAGTGTCAGCGTGGGGGGACCAGGACAGGTTGTTGATGATCTGGACACCTAAAAACTTAAAACATGCATAGGTTGGTGGATTGGCCATACTAAATTGCCCCTTAGTTTCCAAAGATGTGCGGGTTAGGTGGATTGCCCATGCTAAATTGCCCCTTCGTATCAGGGGGACTAGCTAGGGTAAATGCATGGGCTTATGGCACGCATCGGATTGTGGTCGATGTAGACTCGATGGGCCGAATGGCCTCCTCCTGCGCTGTAGGGATTCTATGAAACTTGAAGCTCTCGACCATTTCCACTGTTTTGCCAACTCTCAAATGGCCAACATTCTGAAGAGAGCAATGCCAATGCGTCAAAAGACAGCAGGATACCCTCCTTGAAGCGTGGCAGCATTGACTTTAATAACTTTTGGAGGAACTTTTTTTTTTAGTTCTTTCACAGGGAGTGGGAGTCATTGGCAAGTTGCCCTAACTTGCCAAGTCAGGCCCCATGAGACTGGGTGGAGTATGGCTTTCTGCGCCAATGGAGGGTAAAACCAGTCGAGGTGTAAAACCAGCACTGCACCCAAACTCGACAGTTTCCTGTTGGTGGGTTCGACTAAAACTGCCCCACAGAAATTCTGATTCTGTCAAAAATGAGCCAGTTCGGTTTAAATATAAACTGGGTCACTCGTTTACAGCACTGTTCCTAAGCCCAGCAAGAACAATAGATGATGTTTACTGTGACCTTGCTGTGGGCGTTGTGGATAGATTTCCTTCCCTAAAGGACGGTAGTGAACCAGATGGGTATTTACGACAATCGATGATAGTTTTACGGTCACCGTTACCGAGACCAGCTTTACATTCCCGACTGAATTTCAATTCCCCCAGCTGCCGTGGTGGGATTTGAACCCACTGTCGCCTAGAGCATCAGCCTGAGCCTCTGGGTTACTAACACAGTGATGTTGCCACTACGCCACCAGAAAAAATAATTCATTCGCTGGGAGCTATGTGTGAGACATGAGGTGCAATTTCAGTGCATGCACAGGGAGAGCTGATCATTTCTTTTTAAACATGTTGCACATAATCAGTTCATAGAATCCCTGCAGTGCAGAAAGGTCATTCGGCCCATCGAGTCTGCACTGACTCTCTGAAAAAACATCTTTGGACCCCAAGGGGCAATTTAGCACGGCCAATCCACCTAACCTACACATCTTTGGACACTAAGGGGCAATTTAGCATGGCCAATCCACCTAACCTACACATCTTTGGACACTAAGGGGCAATTTAGCATGGCCAATCCACCTAACCCGTACATCTTTGGACACTAAGGGACAATTTAGCACGGCCAATCCACCTAACCTACACATCTTTGAACACTAAGGGACAACTTAGCATGGCCAATCCACCTAACCTACACATCTTTGGATACTAAGAGGCAATTTAGCATGGCCAATCCACCTAACCTGCACATCTTTGGATACTAAGAGGCAATTTAGCTTATCCAGTATCCACCTAACCTGACCATAAGACATAGGAGCAGAATTAGGCCACTCGGCCCATCGAGTCTGCTCCGCCATTCAATCATGGCTGATATTTTTCTCATCCCCATTACCCCCGATCCCCTTATTAATCAAGAACCTATCTATCTCTGTCTTAAAGACACTCAATGACCCGGCCTCCACAGCCTTCTGCGGCAAAGAGTTCCACAGATTCACCACTCTCTGGCTGAAGAAATTCCTCCTCATCTCTGTTTTAAAGGATTGTCCCTTTAGCCTCAGGTTGTTCCCCCTGGTTCTAGTTTTTCCGACTAGTGGAAACATCCTCTCCACATCCACTCTATCCAGGCCTCGCAGTATCCTGCAGGTTTCAATAACATCTTTGGACACCAAGGGACATAGAAACTAAAAGCAGGAGGAGGCCATTTGGCCCTTCGAGCCTGCTCCGACATTCATTATGATCATGGCTGATCATCGAATTCAATATCCCGATTCCCCCTTCCCCCCCATCTCCCTTTAGCCCCAAGACCTATCTCTAATTTCTTCTTCCTTCAAATCACCCGTTTTGGCCTCGATGGCATTCTGTGGTTGTTCCCAATCTCGGGGGTAAGCCTTTCAACTCCTTATTACAGAAAGGAAGATGCACAGTTAACCCAAGAATCCCTCTGAAGACACTATCTTTGCCACAGAGAGAGGAAAAGGTAGTGGAAAATAGTAGTGATGCAAAGAGGGGTTACAAATGCTCGTTATGCAGATACAGTGAGACAGATTCACGAGTGTCCTTTAGTTACCTTGTCTCAATCCTCCCAGCTCAGCTGGCGTGTTCTCCCGGACCCGACATACAAACGTGCACATTTCCATTGAGTTCTCATCTCGATGATGCAGGCCATACGTCTACAAGCAAGGGCAGAAAAACAGCAATGAAAGGACCCGCCTCAGAATCGTCGCAGGACGAGGAAGTGCTCACTGAAGACAAATTTGAGGAAGAATGCCTTGGTGAATCTTTGGAATTCTTTACCCCAGGAAGTTGAACATGTCAGAGGCTGAGATGGATAGGCTTTTAATCAGTCGGGGGGATTGAGGGTTATGGAGATGCAGGATAGTGGACTTGGTGAGTACGAGGTTGGCCAGGATCTTATTAAATGGCGGAGCAAGCTCGAAGGGCCTCCTCTTTTTTATTTTATCAGTGTCACAAGTAGACTTACATTAACACTGCAATGAAGTTACTGTGAAAATCCCCTAGTCGCTACATTCCTCTTGGGGTACACTGAGCGAGAATTTAGCATGGCCAATCCATCTAACCTGCACATCTTTGGACATTAAGAGGCAATTTAGTATGGGCAATCGCCCTAACCTACACATCTTTGGACACTAAGGGGCAATTTAGCATGGCCAATCCACCCAACCGACACATCTTTGGACACTAAGGGGCAATTTAGCATGGCCAATCCACCTAACCTACAAATCTTTGGACACGAAGGGACAATTTAGCATGGCCAATTCATCTAACCTGCACATCTTTGGACATTAAGAGGCAATTTAGTATGGGCAATCGCCCTAAACTACACATCTTTGGACACTAAAGGACAATTTAGCATGGCCAATCCATCTAACCTACACATCTTTGGACATTAAGAGGCAATTTAGTATGGGCAATCGCCCTAACCTACACATCTTTGGACACTAAGGGGCAATTTAGCATGGCCAATCCACCCAACCTACACATCTTTGGACACTAAGGGACAATTTAGCATGGCCAATCCATCTAACCTGCACATCTTTGGACATTAAGAGGCAATTTAGTATGGGCAATCGCCCTAACCTACACATCTTTGGACACTAAGGGGCAATTTAGCATGGCCAATCCACCCAACCTACACATCTTTGGACACTAAGGGACAATTTAGCATGGCCAATCCACCTAACCTACACATCTTTGGACACGAAGGGACAATTTAGCATGGCCAATTCATCTAACCTGCACATCTTTGGACATTAAGAGGCAATTTAGTATGGGCAATCGCCCTAAACTACACATCTTTGGACACTAAGGGACAATTTAGCATGGCCAATCATCTTAACCTACACATCTTTGGACACTAAGGGGCAATTTAACACGGCCAATCCACCTAACCTACACATCTTTGGACACTAAGGGGCAATTTAGCATGGCCAATCCACCTAACCTACACATCTTTGGACTGTGGGAGGAAACCCACGCAGACAGGGGGAGAATTTCCAGACTCCGTACAGACAGTGACCCAAGCTGGAATTGAACCCGGGTCCCTGGCGCTGAGAGGCAGCAGCGCTAACCATTGTGCCACCGTGCCAGTCAATTTCTATATCTTATGGTCTTATGGAATAAAAAGCAGAAGGGGAACTTCATAGAAACTAGAAGTAGGAGGAGACCTGCTTCGTCATTCATTATGATCATGGCTGATCATCAAATTCAATATTCTGATTCCCACAGGATGTGCAGGATAAAGAATATATTTGGATGAACACTTGAAATACCTTAACGTTCAAGGATACAGGACAAGCGCAGGAAAATGGGATTAGCGTGCCTTTCGTGGGTAGTTATCGTCAGTACAGACTCAATGGGCCGAAGGGCCTTTTCTACGCTGTATGACTCTCTCTTCAAAGCAAAAATTGATGCGAGCGGGCTCTGGATTCACTTATCCGGTTCTAGAGGCAGGCAGCGAGGGGTAGAATGGCCCCACGAGAGGTGGCGAGAACGCCACTCTCTCCCACAATGGCAACAGGCATTGGCTCGACATGGAGGTGGGAAAACACAACCTGTGCCTCAGGAACCGCGGAGTGCAAATCCATCCCCTCAGTGGACGCACCAAACACTTTGGGGTGTCCTTGGCAGAGCACGGGGAAGTGAATGCAATCCTACCTGAATTTCAAATCCAAAGGCTTCACCATCTTGCTTTTCCAAGGTAATAATTCTCCTAAAAGGGAAAGCAGTAGAGATTAACTCAAAATAATAGCAATTGTGCATTTATTACGCTATATTTTCCCCCTCTCCAAGTGCTTCCACCCTTCCTACGTCAAGGGCATTGACTTATGCGCAGGTAAGGTGGTGTCAAGCACCACTTCCTGTTAGGCCCAAGCCTGACTTGCATACTTCATGAGGCCCTGTAGGGAATAGCAACAGGCTTTTCAATAACCTATTGCAATCCACCCTTGATCCTCTCCTCAGCCAGACATCTGACGCCACTGGATAGTGATCAGAAGCAAACAAAACTTACTGAGGTTAACAATTCCACCCCCAAAGCCCGTGGACATGCACAGACACGCGATTCCTACCTTTCGTGCTCCGGACAGTCTGTCAGTGTCTTCCATTTCATTAACGACCTCTGTGAGAAAGAACAGGCAATTAGATTCCAACATCAAAGTGGGATTAGCATTCCCGAGCGATTATCGACGGAGAACTGCCAAGATTGACCTAGTGATCGAGAGCTTCATGTTTCTAGGCGTCCAGATCACCAACAACCTGTCCTGGTCCCCCCATGCTGACACTATAGTTAAGAAAGCCCACCAACGCCTCTACTTTCTCAGAAGACAAAGGAAGTTTGGCATGTCCGCTACGACTCTCACCAACTTTTACAGATGCACCATAGAAAGCATTCTTTCTGGTTGTATCACAGCTTGGTATGGCTCCTGCTCTGCCCAAGGCCGCAAGGAACTACAAAAGGTGATGAAGCCCAATCCATCACTCAAACCAGCCTCCCATCCATTGACTCTGTCTACAGTTCCCGCTGCCTCTGAAAAGCAGCCACCATAATTAAGGACCCCACGCACCGGATATTCTCTCTTCCACCTTCTTCCATTGGGAAAACGATACAAAAGTCTGAGGTCACGTACCAACCGACTCAAGAACAGCTTCTTCTCTGCTGCCATCAGACCTTTGAATAGACCTACCTCACATTAAGTTGGTCTTTCTCTACACTCTAGCTATGACTGTAACACTACATTCTGCACCCTCTCCTTTCCTTCTCTATGAACGGTATGCTTTGTCTGTACAGCGTGCAAGAAACAATACACTGTCTCCCAATGCATGTGACAAGAATAAATCAATAGCGTGTGGCGAATGAAATGGTGGCTCCATCTAGGGGTGTCAAGAGTAGGCTTGTGATCAACTTCAGCCCCCGAGATTATGCTTTAGGATAGAGATATACAGCACGGAAACAGGCCCTTCGGCCCAACTCGTCCATGCCGACCAGGTTTCCTAAACTGAACTAGTCCCATTTGCCTGTGTTTGGCCCATATCCCTTTCCCATCCATGTACCTGTCCAAATGTCCTTTAAATGTTGTCATTGTACCCGCCTCTACCACCCCCTCTGGCAGCTCATTCCATACACACCACACTCTGTGTGAAAAAGTTGCCCCTCGGGTCCCCTTTCCCCTCTCACCTTCGACCTCTGCCCTCTGGTTTTGGACTCCCCTACCCTTGGGGAAAAGACCTTGGTTTATTCATCTTATCGATGCCCCTCATGATTTTATAAACCTCTATAAGGTCACCCCTCATCCTCCCACGCTCCAGGGAACAAAGTCCCAGCCTCTCCTTATAATTCAAACCTTCCAGTCCCGGTAACATCCTTGTAAATCTGTTTTTTGCGCCCTTTCCAGTTTAACAACATCCTTCCTATAGCAGGGCGATCAGAATTGTACACAGTACTAGTGCAACTAATACGTCCATCAGTAGTTCACACACTCAGAATCCCTACAGTGCAGAAGGAGGCCATTCAGCCCATCGAGTCTGCACTGACAGCAATCCCACCCAGGCCCTATCCCTGTAATCCCACATACTTGCCCCGCAAATCCCCCCGACACTAAGGGGCAATTTTAGTACGGCCAATCCATCTAACCTACAGAAAATGCTGGAAAATCTCAGCAGGTCTGACAGCATCTGTGGGGAGAGAATAGAACCAACGTTTCAAGGCGGGATGACCCTTCGTCAGAGCTGAACCCAGGGTTGCGAAGAGGTAGAGGCGGGTACAATGACAACATTTAAAAGACATTTGAACGGGTACATGGATTGGAAAGGGATATGGGCCAAACGCAGGCAAATGGGACTAGCCTAGGGATGCAGACCATACAAAGGTCTGCTGACTTCGGGCGGGAATTTCCGGCCTTGGGGCGAGTGCGGCTGGAAAATCCCGTCCATTTCTGTCTTTAACATTTTTGATCAAATGTTGATACCGTCCCCTCATTTTGTATTGGTTTCACCCACTTATTAACCCGCACTGGTCATTTATTAACCAGAGAATACTGCTGGACTTAGATGAGGGAGGGGATTTAAACCCAAGATCTTCTTAACTCTTACACTCAAATGCTACCCGAAGCTGGGATGATCCCTTTGATCACACCATAGGCTTTGCCAGCTGCAGTGGGCATAGACCAGATGTTGTGAAGTTAGCGTTTGTGAAAATTATAAAACATTTGTAAAAATGCTAAGAGCAGACAGCATTGCATGGTCTGATGCAGTTGCAAAAACCCAGTCTGAAACAATGCATCAGTGGCAAAAACAACGGGGCTGCTTTGGTAACAGGCTTTAGGCATTTGAATCAGAACATGTTTTTGAAGTTGAACCAATTTGAACTCGGCATCTGAATAGCCGCAGCCTATCAGATTTGAATTTTATGTTTGGATAACCTGTAAACCAGTCCTGTTGTGCGAATTTTGGTGCGTCATCAGGGGTATAAAGGCCACCGCTCCAAGTGGCCAGAAAGACAGCCATTGCCACCTGCTCAATAACTGCCAGAGCTCACAGCGAGAGAGACAGAAACTGCTCTCAGTCAGTGTAATAGCTACATTGGATGTCTTAAAAGAAAACCTCATCTCATCTCAGAAGAACAGACCAACGGAACACAGGAGAAATCAGCAAAGGAGAAAGAAGATTCCGGAAGACTACAAACCTGATTGACAGGTTTGTTAATAGTTTAGTTAACCTGCTCACTGTTAGAAAAATAAAGTGTTACTTGTTGACTTTACAGAGTGTCTCAGGGAGTTATTTTGATTCAGCTACTAAATGTTGCTGTGGGCCGATTGTACCATTTTTAAAGTTTATTTATTAGTCACAAGTAAGGCTTACATTAACACTGCAATGAAGTTACTATGAAATTCCCCAAGTCGCCGCACTTTGACGACTGTTCGGGTTAATGCACCCGAACCAGCACGTCTTTCAGACTGTGGGAGGAAACTGGAGCACCCGGAGGAAACCCACGCAGACATGGGGAGAACGTGCAGACTCCACACAGACAGCGACCCGAGCCGGGAATCGAACCCGGGTCCCTGTCGCTGTGAGGCAGCAGTGCTAACTGTTGTGCCACCGTGCCGCCCATTTCTCACATACTCTTTCATAGATTATGAACAAAGAACAAAGAAAATTACAGCACAGGAACAGGCCCTTCGGCCCTCCAAGCCTGCACCGATCATGCTGCCCAACTGAACTAAAACCCCCTACCCTTCCGGGGACCATATCCCTCTATTCCCATTCTATTCATGGATTTGTCAAGACGTCCCTTAAAACTCACTACCGTATCCGCTTCCACTACCTCCCCCGGCAACGAGTTCCAGGCACCCACCACCCTCTGTGTAAAAAATCTGCCTCGTACATCTCCTTTAAACCTTGCCCCTCGCACCTTAAACCTGTGCCCCCTAGTAATTGACTCTTCCACCCTGGGAAAAAGCTTCTGATTATCCACTCTGTCCATGCCTCTCATAATCTTGTAGACTTCTATCAGGTCTCCCCTCAACCTCCGTTGTTCCAGTGAGAACAAACCAAGATTCTCCAA
Source organism: Mustelus asterias (assembly GCF_964213995.1). NCBI lineage: Eukaryota > Metazoa > Chordata > Chondrichthyes > Carcharhiniformes > Triakidae > Mustelus > Mustelus asterias. The sequence continues at coordinate 5,730,136 of NC_135834.1, read as the reverse complement.
CCTCTCCTCATAGCTAATGCCCTCCATACCAGGCAACATCCTGGTAAATCTTTTCTGTACCCTCTCCAAAGCCTTCACATCCTTCTGGTAGTGTGGCAACCAGAATTGAACACTATATTCCAAGTGCGGCCGAACTAAGGTTCTATAAAGCTGCAACATGACTTGCCAATTTTTAAACTCAATACCCTGGCCGATGAAGGCAAGCATGCCGTATGCCTTCTTGACTACCTTCTCCACCTGCGTTGCCACTTTCAGTGACCTGTGTACCTGTACACCCAGATCCCTCTGCCTATCAATACTCTTAAGGGTTCTGCCATTTACTGTATATTTCCTATTTGAAGGGAGGTACTTCTTTTTGAGTGGTTGAGTGTTAATTCTCCGAGAGGAGGTTACCCTCCCCTTCGTATCACTGAAGATGCCATCACAGGAAGCTCATGTTCCGGCGATTGGCAGCCCAATTTGTCCATCCCCACCTCCCTGTATCAACTGGACAGCCTTCTCAAGGTTGGGCAATGGATGCAGGCCCAGCCAGCGACGCCCGCATCCCATCAACGAATATAAAAAAAACACAGACTCCGTGGTTGAACTTCTAGGCCCCGATGGGTGCCGATATGGAGACACGCAGGGGGGAAAAATTGGTGCCAAACACCCAGCTCCACCCCTCCTCCAGGACCATTTTTACCCAAGAGGTTGGCGGCAGCACTACCCATCTGCATGTGGCTGGCAGCAAACTGGCTTTGTTAAAAGACCCATGAAGAATTTCCCAGCCAACCCCCAACCCCGGAGTGAGGTGTAGTTGCCTGGAGACAGCCTCCCAAGTAAGCAGGAGGAGAACTAGTGCTCCAGGCAGGCTTTGAGGCCTAGCCTGCCCGCCAGGCCTCAACTGCAGGCGCAGGTCGACCTTCCTCCCTACACCCCTGCTGCTCCCTCCTCAAGGGTGACCGGGCTCCTCAGGCTGTTTTTATTTCAATACAGTTGGAAAGAGGACATCCCCCATGCCAACACTACAGTTAAGAAAGCCCACCAACGCCTCGGCTTTCTCAGAAGACTAAGGAAATTTGGCATGTCCACTACGATTCACACCAACCTTTACAGATGCACCATAGAAAGCATCCTTTCTGGTTGTATCACAGCTTGCTATGGCTCCTGCTCTGCCCAAGACCGCAAGGAACTACAAAAGGTCGCGAATGTAGCCCAATCCATCACGCAAACCAGCCTCCCATCCATTGACACTGTCTACACTTCCCGCTGCCTCAACAAAGCAGCCAGCATAATCAAGGACCCCACGCACCCCAGACATTCTCTCTTCCACCTTCTTCCGTCGGGAAAAAGATACAAAAGTCTGAGGTCACGTACCAACCGACTCAAGGAGCAGTGCTCCGAAAGCTCGTGATACCAAATAAACCTGTTGGACTTTAATCTGGTGTTGTGAGACTTCTTACTGTGCCCACCCCAGTCCAACGCCGGCATCTCCACATCACCGACTCAAGAACAGCTTCTTCCCTGCTGCTGTCAGACTTTTGAATGGACCTACCTTGCATTAAGCTGATCTTTCTCTACACCCTAGCTAGGACTGTAACACTACATTCTACACCATCTCCTTTCCTTCTCCCCTATGTACTCTATGAACAGTATGCTTTGTCTGTATAACACGCAAGAAACAATACTTTTCACTGTATCCCAATACATGTGTCAATAATAAATCAAATCAAATATTAAGTTGATCTTTCTCTACAACCTAGCTATGACTGTAACACTACATGTGACAATAATAAATGAAATCAAAATCTCCATCTCAAGGGGCAACCTCCCTCTCTTATCTGAAAGGCTGCTGCTTCCTGGAACGCCCTCCAGCTTTGAGAGCCCGCTGTCCTTATTTGGATAGCGAGCCTGTCCTCTGGCCATTAAATAGCCAATTCAGGGAAGGTCATGACCCCCATTTGGCGCACAGGAACAATCCTCCCCCTTTGTTACCCAACTGAGTGACTCTTGCCGTTTTGTTTCCAATATTTATGCAATTAATTTGTAAAAAGAAAGTCACTCAAAGGAAACGGGGAAACACTTTTGGACACCCCTTGGACTTTTCTCCGGAGATACTGGAGATTAATTTTTAATTCCTGAAGATTCCTTGGCAGCTCTGGAGGCTTGGCAACCTATGGGGTTAATACATGGCAGACAGTGACTGGTCCTTCAAGACTCCCAAATTGAATCTCTCCAGCAAATCAGCCCTTATCTTTTCACAGGAAATTCTTTCGGGCCTACATCAGCTGAACGTGCTTCCTGGCCACGTCTCGACTCTGGCACTGATCCCTGACTGGATTGTCAGACTGGGGATTCGATTTGCTTGAAGGAATGCAATTATTTCTGATCAAGACTTTCTGGTCACTTCAGGGGGAGGCCTTCAGAGGAGGCCAAGGTTTCAATTCCGCCACGGCAGGGCCAAATCTCTGCCCGCAATGGATTTCCCAACCTGCCAAGTGGCTCACTTAATCGCAGGCTCTGGCCTTCAGCTGGATTCGACAGTGCAGCAGGGGTCCAGAATTGGTCTCGTTCGCCCGAGCTTGATGGAGGGAAAATTAGGCCGACCCTGTGATCAGGACGAGGCCAGGATCAGTGCCTCCATATTCAAACCCCACCCCCTGTCCCCCAGCGGTTGTTATCAGAGTTTCCACATTGGGGTAGGTTGGCCAGCTCAGTAAGAGTTGGCACATGGCATCTTACCCAGCGCGTGGCAGTGCTTCCAGGGGGAGGAGAGTGGATAATGCTGCCAGCATCCATTTATAGTGAAAAGACTACCTGTCCTGGTACCCCCCATGCCAGCGCTATAGTTAAGAAAGCCCACCAACGCTTCTACTTTCTCAGAAGGCTAAGGAAATTTGGCATGTCAGTTACGACTCTCACCAACTTTTACAGATGCACCATAGGAAGCATTCTTTCTGGTTGTATCTCAGCTTGGTATGGGGCTCCTGCTCTGTCCAAGACCGCAAGGAACTACAAAGGGTCGTGAACGTTGCCCAGTCCATCACGCAAACCAGCCTCCCATCCATTGACTCTGTCTACACTTCCCGCTGCCTCGGAAAAGCAGCCAGCATAATCAAGGACCCCACGCACCCCGGACATTCTCTCTTCCACCTTCTTCCATCAGGAAAAGGATACAAAAGTCTGAGGTCATGTACCAACCGACTCAAGAACAGCTTCTTCCCTGCTGCTGTCAGACTTTTGAATGGACCTACCTTATATTAAGTTGATCTTTCTCTACACCCTAGCTATGACTGTAACACTACATTCTGCACTCTCTCCTTTCCTTCTCCCCTATGTACTCTATGAACGGTATGTTTTGTCTGGATAGCACGCAAGAAACAATACTTTTCACTGTATCCCAATACATGTGACAATAATAAATCAAATCAAATCACAGGCGATTCAGCCTCGCTGGTCTTGTAGCAGTGCGTTCGTGCTCACTATAAATCTCCTCCAATCCCTACTTCACTCTCCTCCTCCTGTTCCTCCCGGTTTATTTCGCATCTTGCCAAGTAAATTATTCACTTCAACTGCTCCATGTGGTAATGTATCCCACATTCCGCCTACTCGGAGGAAAGACATTTCTGCAAAGTTCCCTATTGGATTTATTAGTCAGAGGCTGCAAATGCAATGCAAATTCATTTGATAATGATTATGTCTTTGATCTCATGCCAATGCTTACTGCCCAACAAGTGCCATTTCCAATTCCATGTGTTTGACACCTGGCACTTCTGCTTTGACCCAAATATGTGTCTCTTTCCCCTCCAAGATCTGACAAGCAAAGAAAGGTCAAGGTTCACGCTTGCCGTTTAATGATCAGGACTTGGGCAATGCCATTTTTCATTGGCACAACAGTAAGGGAGGGCACTGAGCCGAGAGAGTCAGTGCTCAGAAACGTGCCATGACACCTTCTTATGACTTGGTATCTATCGTGTTAAGCGGAAAGGGCAGGGTGCGTGACTCAGTCAGTGCCCAGCGAGTCTAATTGACTCATTCTTCTTCATCCAGGACATTGGGGCAACATGGTGGCACAGTGGTTAGCACTGCTGCCTCACAGCGCCGGGGATCCAGGTTCAATTCCAGCTTCGGGTCACTGTCTGTGCGGAGTTTGCACATTCTCCCTGTGTCTGCGTGGGTTTCCTCCGGGTGCTCCAGTTTCCTCCCACAGTCCAAAGATGTGCAGGTTAGGTGGATTGGCCATGCTAAATTGCCCCTTAGTGTCTAAAGATGTGTAGGTTAGGGTGGATTGGCCATGCTAAATTACCCTTTGGTGTCCAAAGACGTGCAGGTTAGGGGAATTGCCCATGCTAAATTGCCCCTTAGTGTCCAAAGATGTGCAGGTTAGGTGGATTGGCCATGCTAAATTGCCCCTTAGTGTCCAAACATGCGTAGATTAGGTGGATTGGCCATGCTAAATTGCTCCTTAGTGTCCAAAGATGTGTAGGTTAGGGGGGTTGGCCATGCTAAATTGCCCCTTGGTGTCCAAAGATGTGTAGATTAGGTGGATTGGCCATGCTAAATTGCCCCTTAGTGTCGATTAGGGGGATTGGCCATGCTAAATTGCCCCTTAGTGTCCAAAGATGTGTAGGTTCGGGAGATTGGCCATGCTAAATTGCCCCTTGGTGTCCAAAGATGTGCAGGTTAGGTGGATTGGCCATGCTAAATTGCCCCTTCGTGTCCAAACATGCGTAGATTAGGTGGATTGGCCATGCTAAATTGCCCCTTAGCGTCCAAAGATGTGTAGGTTAGGGGGATTGGCCATGCTAAATTGCCCCTTGGTGTCCAAAGATGTGCAGGTTAGGTGGATTGGCCATGCTAAATTGCCCCTTGGTGTCCAAACATGTGTAGATTAGGTGGATTGGCCATGCTAAATTGTCCCTTAGTGTCCAAACATGTGTAGATTAGGTGGATTGGCCATGCTAAATTGCCCCTTGGTGTCCAAAGATGTGCAGGTTAGGTGGATTGGCCATGCTAAATTGCCCCTTAGTGTCCAAACATGTGTAGATTAGGTGGATTGGCCATGCTAAATTGCCCCTTAGTGTCCAAAGATGTGTAGGTTAGGGGGATTAGCGGAGTAAATACATAGGTTAAAGCCTGGGTAAGATGCTCTGTCGAAGAGTCGGTGCAGACATGATGGGCCGAATGGCCTGCTTCTGCGCTGTAGGGATTCTATGCCATGATATCCAATGCTAGATAAGCAGTTTGTCAAGCCCACAGCTGTTTGACTGATTGCAGTCCTTCCTACCGCAGTTGCCATTGAGAATTGCTAACTCAGTGCAGACGGGCCTGGTTGGCGTGCGTCTGTACCCAGCAGGGCTATCGGCAGTCTTCATAGAGAGAGAGAGAGAAAAAAATGGCTGCTTTAATTCAGCACAGATCTTGAAGCTATGTGCTCAGCATGTGAAACATGTTGCAGCTGCAAGCTGCATCGACAAATTGCCATACTCAAAAGGAGACGGCAAGGGAATGTAAGTGTTGTTTATTCGCCTTATGGCATGCCATCGATGTGGCTCAAAGATGAACAGTTAGGAAGAATATCAACAAGCAAGTCTATCGACATGGCCAAGTCTGCTCTGATTAAAGTCTTCAGTCGCAAGTCAGGCCCGAGGCTGAGAGAATTGTTTACATTTGGCCTACTGCTTTGATGTTTCGAAATTTCACAGATTGAACAGAGTCCCTACAGTGCAGGAGGAGGCCATTTGGTCCATCGAGTCTGCACAATCCCAGCTAAACCCTATTCCTGTAACCCCACCCTGCTAGTCCCCCAGACACTGAGGGGCAATTTTCCATGTGTTGATTGGGGGTGGCACGGTGGCACAGTGGTTAGCACTGCTGCCTCACAGCGCCAGGGACCTGGGTTCGATTCCCGGCTTGGGTCACTGTCTGTGTGGAGTTTGCACAGTCTCCTCGTGTCTGCGTGGGTTTCCTCCGGGTGCTCCGGTTTCCTCCCACAGCCCAAAGTTGCGCAGGTCAGGTGGATTGGCCATGCTAAATTGCCCCTTAGTGTCAGGGGACTAGCGAGGGTAAATGGATGGGGTTATGGGGATGGGGGCTGGGTTGGATTGTGGTCGGTGCAGACTTGATGGGCTGAATGGCCTCCTTCTGCACTGTAGGGATTCTATGATTGGGATCTGTTGACACTCGCGTCAATCTTGATGGGGAAGTTTATTCATTATCTTGTTACTTGGTTCCTTTTTTCAGAGTTCGGCCACACCCGAACGGAGGTTGGGTGGGGTGGGGGAGGGGAGTTTCCAATGATTTAATTTTTTTTTTAAACTTTCTGTCCCCAGCAATGGAATTCCAAATCTTGACAAGCCAACTTCTCGGGACGGGGCTAACGTGAAATGGCGATTACCGTCAGTTTAAATTTATTTATTAGTCACAAATAGGCTTACATTAACATTGTAATGAAGTTACTGTGAAAATCCCCTAGTCACCACACTCCCGTTCAGGTACACTGAGGGAGTATTTATCACGGCCAATGCATCTAACCAGCACGTCTTTCGGACTGAAAGGGGAAACTGGAGCACCCGGAGGAAACCCACGCAGACACGGGGAGAACGTGCAGACTCCGCACAGACAGTGACCCAAGCCGGGAATCGAACTCGGTCCCTGGCACTGTGAGGCAGCCCCTAGACACTAAGGGGCAATTTAGCATGGCCAATCCACCTAACCTGCATGTCCTGGGGCACGAAGGGGCAGTTTACCATGGCCAATCCACCTAACCTGCACATCTTTGGACTGTGGGAGGAAACCGGAGCACTCGGAGGAAACCCACGCAGACACAGGGAGAACGTGCAAACTCCACACAGACAGTGACCCAAGCCGGGAATTGAACCCGGGTCCCTGGCGCTGTGAGACAGCAGTGATAACCACTGTGCCACCCCATGGCCCCATTTGCCACACGGTCCCCTTTTATCTTGCGGCACAGTCTGTCAACCAGCTTTGTTTAAAGCCCACCTCAAAATCCAGGAGAAGGAAAGTGGGCAAGGGTTAGTCTGATAGGGTGAGTGATGGGGATGGGTAGGGGGGGGGGGGGGCGTCAGTAGTGTAGTTACCCAAGAGCAAGTGGTTTTAATCCTTGTAACTTACTATCCTGCTAAGAGAGTCGGAACTTAGAAACTAGAAGCAGGAGGAGGCCATTCAGCCCTTCAAGCCTGCTCCGCCATTCATTATGATCATGGCTGATCATCGAATTCAATATCCTGATCCCCCCTTCCCCCCCATATCCCTCGATCCCTTTAGCCCCAAGAGCGATATCTAATTTCCTGAAATCACACAATGTTTTGGCCTCAACTACTTTCTGTGGCTGTGACTTCTGTGTCCGTCGAAATTTCAACTTCATGGGCAACTCGGATGCAGTCCTTGCCCAGGTTGGGGAGTGACCCCCCCTCCCCATCCATCACCCTCGTGCACATTCTGGCTAACCGCCTGGGGTACAACCCACCAGGGAAGAGGGGCTCTGGGCCAAAGTATTTATATATAGGACCAACCGACTCAAGAACAGCTTCTTCCATCAGACTTTTGAATGGACCTATCTTATATTAAGCCGATCTTTCTCGACACCCTATTTGTAACACGACATTCTGCACCCTCTCCTTTCCTTCTCCCCGATGTACTCTGTGAACAGTATGCTTTGTCTGTATAGTGCGCAAGAAACAATACTTTTCACTGTATCCCAATACATGTGACAATAATAAATCTAATTAACAAAGTCGAATCAAACAAAGAATTATACAGAGATGCAGAAGGGGCATTAGGTCAGGTGATCAAAAGCTTGGTCAAAGAGATAGAATTTGAAGGAGTGCCTGAAGAGAAAGAGAGAGAGAGAGAGTGGAGAGGCTTAGGGAGGGATTTCCAAAGCTTGGGGCCCCCAGGCAACTGAAGGCACGGTCGCTAATAGTGGAGCGATGGAAACCGGGAGACTGTTTTTTATTTATTATTGTCACATGTATTGGGATACAGTGAAAAGTATTGTTTCTTGTGCGCTATACAGACAAAGCATACCATTCATAGAGTACATAGGGGAGAAGGAAAGGAGAGGGTGCAGAATGTAGTGTTACAGTCATAGCTAGGGTGTAGAGAAAGATCAACTTAATATTTGATTTGATTTATTATTGTCACATGTATTGGGATACAGTGAAAAGTATTGTTTCTTGCGTTACACAGACAAAACATACCGTTCATAGAGCACATAGGAGAGAAGGAAAGGAGAGGGTGCAGAATGTAATGTTACAGTTACAGATAGGGTGTAGAGAATGATCAGCTTAATATAAGATAGGTTCATTCAAAAGTCTGATGGCAGCAGGGAAGAAGCTGTTCTTGAGTCGGTTGGTACGTGACCCCAGACTTTTGTATCTTTTTCCCGATGGAAGAAGGTGGAAGAGAGAATGTCCGGGGTGCGTGGGGTCCTTGATTATGCTGGCTGCTTTTCCCAGGCAGCGGGAAGTGTAGACAGATGCACAAGAGGTCAGAATTAGAGGAGTGCAAAAATTGTGGATGGTTGTTGGACTGGAGGGGATTAGGAAAGGGCGAGGCACACTGAGAGTTCAAAACAAGGGTGAGAACATTTGCTAAATGTGTTTGGGTGAACTTCCTTTTTCCGCGATCTTTGTCGAACTTCTGCGTGAAAGCAGACAAAGGAACTTCATCAGAACACAATTAGAATCAAACATTACACCGTGTCTTCTCAATGCCCCAGTCTTTGAATGACTGCAGCACTGGCAGCATTCTGCTGGTGCCACAAGACAGGAGGGAGAATGGTTCCTTTGGCTGCCTGCCGATGATTAGGGTGAAGCAGAGTTTGGTGCATAAATCACCCACCAGCCATTGTTGAATGGTCAGACCAATGTCTTCTTCTGACTCAGAGAGGCTCATGGGTAAGCCAGCTTTGCTCAACGGAATTAAATCCAATACTCGTCATCGAATCCCTACACTGCAGAAAGAGGCTAATCGGCCCATCGAATCTGCACCAACATCTATCCCACCCAGGCCCCATCCCCACAACCCCATGTATTTACCCTAGCTAATCCCCCTGACACTAAGAGGCAATTTAGCATGGCCAAGCCACCTAATCTACACATCTTTGGACACTAAGGGGCAATTTAGCATGGCCAATCCACCTAATCTACACATCTTTGGGCACTAAGGGACAATTTAGCATGGCCAAGCCACCTAATCTACACATCTTTGGACACTAAGGGGCAATTTAGCATGGCCAAGCCACCTAATCTACACATCTTTGGACACTAAGGGACAATTTAGCATGGCCAAGCCACCTAATCTACACATCTTTGGACACTAAGGGGCAATTTAGCATGGCCAAGCCACCTAATCTACACATCTTTGGACACTAAGGGGCAATTTAGCACGGCCAATCCACCTAATCTACACATCTTTGGACACTAAGGGGCAATTTAGCATGGCCAATCCACCTAATCTACACATCTTTGGGCACTAAGGGACAATTTAGCATGGCCAAGCCACCTAATCTACACATCTTTGGACACTAAGGGGCAATTTAGCATGGCCAAGCCACCTAATCTACACATCTTTGGACACTAAGGGGCAATTTAGCATGGCCAATCCACCTAATCTACACATCTTTGGACACTAAGGGACAATTTAGCATGGCCAATCCACCTAATCTACACATCTTTGGGCACTAAGGGACAATTTAGCATGGCCAATCCACCTAATCTACACATCTTTGGGCACTAAGGGACAATTTAGCATGGCCAAGCCACCTAATCTACACATCTTTGGACACTAAGGGGCAATTTAGCATGGCCAATCCACCTAATCTACACATGTTTGGACACTAAGGGGCAATTTAGCATGGCCAATCCACCTAACCTGCACATCTTTGGACACGAAGGGGCAATTTAGCATGGCCAATCCATCTAACCTGCATATCTTTGGACACTAAGGGACAATTTAGCATGGCCAGTCCACCCAACCTGCACATCTTTGTACAGTAAGGGGCAATTTAGCATGGCCAATCCACCTAACCTTTAGACTGTGGGAGAAAACTGGAGCACCCGGAGGAAAGCCACCTTAATGGTGCAAAACAACTAACTCATTCTTCAAACAGGAAATACCCTGTTGAAACTGACTGCCTTCAGTAAATTCAACTGAAAAGGAATAAATGCTTTCAAATATGTATAATTAAAACAGATTCAATCACAAACAGTGATCGAGTGCAGTGGGATTAAAGGCACAACCCGCCCCAGTTGTCCTCAAAGTGTAAACAATAGAAAATTAACTCTCTGCTTCTCCCGTCTAATGAGGTAGAAGTTTATTTACAGAAGCAATGCCGTACTATTCATTATCGTGGCATGTGGGCTAGACCATGGCATTGATCCAATTCCTTGTGCATATCTCATAGATTATATGCTTCTCACTCCGCAGTGTAAATGCCCCCATGCCGGTTGGCACGGTGGCACAGTGGTTAGCACTGCCGCCTCACAGTGCCAGGGACCCGGGTTCAATTCCAGTCTCAAGTCGCTGTGTGTGTGTGTGTGTGTGTGTGTGTGTGGAGCTAGCACGTCCTCCTTGTGTCTGGGTGGGTTTCCTCCACGTGCTCGGGTTTCCTCCCACAGCCCAAAGATGGAAACATAGAAGATAGGAGCAGGAGGAGGCCATTCGGCCCTTCAATCCTGCTCCGCCATTCATCACCATCATGGCTGATCATCCAACTCAATAGCCTAATCCTGCTTTCTCCCCATAACCTTTAACCCCATTCGCCCCAAGTGCTATATCCAGCCGCCTCTGGAATACATTCAATGTTTTGGCATCAACTCCTTCCTGTGGGAATGAATTCCACAGGCTCACCGGGTGAAGAAATGTCTCCCCACCTCCGTCCTAAATGGTCTACCCCCAATCCTCAGACTGTGACCCCTGGTTCTGGACTCCCCCACCAACGGGAACATCCTCCCTGCATCTACCCTGTCTAGTCCTGTTAGAATTTTATAAGTCTCTATGAGATTCCCCCCTCATTCGTCTGAACTCCAGCGAATACAATCCTAACCTCATCAATCTCTCCTCATACATCAGTCCCGCCATCCCCGGAATCAAAAGTAAAAGTAAAGTTTATTTATTAGTCACAAGTAAGGCTTACATTAACACTGCAATGAAGTTACTGTGAAATTCCCCTAGTCGCCACAGTCCGGCACCTGCTCGGGTCAATCCACCTAACCAGCACATCTTTCAGACTGTAGGAGGAAACCGGAGCACCCGGAGGAAAACCACGCAGACACGGGGAGAATGTGCAGACTCCGCACAGACAGCGACCCGAGCCAGGAATCGAACCCAGATACCTGGCGCTGTGAGGCAGCAGTGCTAATCACTGTGCTGCCCCTAATCAGCCGAGTAAACCCTCGCTGTAGTAGGTTAGATGGATTGGCCATGCAAAATTGTCCCTTAGTATCCAAAGATGTGCAGCTTAGGTGGATTGGCCATGGTAAGTTGTCCCTTAGTATCCAAAGATGTGTTGGGTAGGTGGATTGGCCATGCAAAATTGTCCCTTAGTATCCAAAGATGTGTTGGTTAGGTGGACTGGCCATGCAAAATTGTCCCTTAGTATCCAAAGATGTGCAGGTTAGGTGGATTGGCCATGCAAAATTGTCCCTTAGTATCCAAAGATGTGTTGGTTAGGTGGATTGGCCATGCAAAATTGCCCCTTAGTATCCAAAGATGTGCAGCTTAGGTGGATTGGCCATGGTAAGTTGTCCCTTAGTATCCAAAGATGTGTTGGGTAGGTGGATTGGCCATGCAAAATTGTCCCTTAGTATCCAAAGATGTGTTGGTTAGGTGGACTGGCCATGCTAAATTGTCCCTTAGTATCCAAAGATGTGTTGGTTAGGTGGATTGGCCATGCAAAATTGTCCCTTAGTATCCAAAGATGTGTTGGTTAGGTGGATTGGCCATGCTAAATTGCCCCTTAGTATCCAAAGATGTGCAGGTTAGGTGGATTGGCCATGCTAAATTGCCCCTTAGTATCCAAAGATGTGCAGGTTAGGTGGATTGGCCATGGTAAGTTGTCCCTTAGTATCCAAAGATGTGTTGGGTAGGTGGATTGGCCATGCAAAATTGTCCCTTAGTATCCAAAGATGTGTTGGTTAGGTGGATTGGCCCTGCTAAATTGTCCCTTAGTGTCCAAAGATGTGTTGGGTAGGTGGATTGGCCATGCAAAATTGTCCCTTAGTATCCAAAGATGTGTTGGTTAGGTGGATTGGCCCTGCTAAATTGTCCCTTAGTGTCCAAAGATGTGTTGGGTCGGTGGATTGGCCATGCTAAATTGTCCCTTAGTATCCAAAGATGTGTAGGTTAGGTGGATTGGCCATGCTAAATTGTCCCTTAGTGTCCAAAGACGTGCAGGTTAAGGTGCATCGGCTGTGCTAAATTCTCCCTCAGTGTACCCGAACAGGAGTGTGGCGACTCGGGGATTTTCACTGCAACTTCATTGCAGTGTTAATGCAATGCGACAGTAATAAATTAACTTTAAATGTATTTACAACGTTTGAGCAGCTGGATTGTTGGGCTGTATGGTGTTACCAGTAACCGGGAGCGGAGGTCGCTCAGATACTAACTCCGACTGGAATCAGGGGAGCGACACACGAGGTTGCTCAAGTCAACAACCTGAATCCGCAAACTGGGGCAAGGTCACGCAATGAAAAAGCTCGCTGCAAAGGACAGGCTGAGTGTGGAGACTGCCTGTAGATTTCAAACAGTTCCGTATCGCTGGCTGCTTGGGACTGACCGGGGGGAGGGGGGTGGTTTATAATATCAGCAACGTAGCTGTTCTTGGTTTACATTAGACTTTATTTTAACTGGCAGCAGATTTTGAAAATCGGCACTTAAAAGGGGCTTCGCGTTCACTTAAAAGACCAACTGAAAGTCAACGCAATTTACTCATGCCTCGTTGTTCCAGACAAAAACTTTCCCCTCCCCTACTCCACCCACACGCTAACTCCACCAAATGCATCCACTTTCTGATCCCTATCGCGGTTCGAGCTGTCTGTGCACTCTTCATCCCTATGCACTATTAAATAAGTTTCCATTTGTTGCACACTTCCAGTCCTGTTGCTCTAACTGCCTCACCAGCCGGGAGCTGTTTTGGGGGTTTTTTTTCCCCTCTTTTGTTTTTAAACAAATCAGATCTTGGAGTGAGTTTGATCCCTATCGCTGTCGATATACACACTCGTGTGGGCCGGTATGCCACCACTGACCTGTTACAATGGGCGTTGTTTGGTTGCTCAGACAAATGGGAGCGAATCTTGTCCCGAGAGTGCCCCAGTGGTCACACCGGTAAGTGCCCCCCTGGCACTGGACTGAATGCCAAGTCGGTGGACAGTTAACTGGGACATGATTTGACCTTTTTCGGGAGGGGAGTTGAGGTCAAATGGGGGTCCCATCCCCACACTCTTGTCGAGTAGTCATCTGACATCAATTTTGCCTGGATTGGCTGAGTTAGTGGCCAGAGGATTTGATTTGATTTATTATTGTCACAACTATTGGGATACAGTGAAAAGTATTGTTTCTTGCGCGCTATACAGACAAAGCATACCGTTCATAGACTACATAGGGGAGAAGGAAAGGAGAGGGTGCAGAATATAGTGTGACAGTTACAGATAGGGTGTGGAGAAAGATCAACTTAATATTTGATTTGATTTATTATCGCATGTATTGGGATACAGTGAAAAGTATTGTTCCTTGCGCACTATACAGACAAAGCATACTGTTCATAGAGTACATAGGGGAGAAGGAAAGGAGAGGGTGCAGAATATAGTGTTACAGTTACAGACAGGGTGTAGAGAAAGATCAGCTTAATATTTGATTCATTATTGTCACATGTATTGGGATACAGTGAAAAGTATTGTTTCTTGCGCGCTATACAGACAAAGCATACCGTTCATAGACTACATAGGGGAGAAGGAAAGGAGAGGGTGCAGAATATAGTGTGACAGTTACAGATAGGGTGTGGAGAAAGATCAACTTAATATTTGATTTGATTTATTATCGCATGTATTGGGATACAGTGAAAAGTATTGTTCCTTGCGCACTATACAGACAAAGCATACTGTTCATAGAGTACATAGGGGAGAAGGAAAGGAGAGGGTGCAGAATGTAGTGTTACAGTCATAGCTAGGATGTAGAGAAAGATCAGCTTAACATTTGATTTGATTTATTATTGTCACATGCATTGGGACACAGTGAAAAGTATTGTTTCTTGTGCACACTATACAGACAAAGCATACCATTCATAGAGTACATAGGGGAGAAGGAAAGGAGAGGGTGCAGAATATAGTGTGACAGTTACAGATAGGGTGTAGAGAAAGATCAACTTAACATTTGATTTGATTTATTATTGTCACATGTATTGGGACACAGTGAAAAGTATTGTTTCTTGTGCACACTATACAGACAAAGCATACCATTCATAGAGTACATAGGGGAGAAGGAAAGGAGAGGGTGCAGAATATAGTGTGACAGTTACAGATAGGGTGTGGAGAAAGATCAACTTAATATTTGATTTGATTTATTATCGCATGTATTGGGATACAGTGAAAAGTATTGTTTCTTGCGCACTATACAGACAAAGCATACTGTTCATAGAGTACATAGGGGAGAAGGAAAGGAGAGGGTGCAGAATGTAGTGTTACAGTTACAGATAGGGTGTAGAGAAAGATCAGCTTAATATTTGATTTGATTTATTATTGTCACATGTATTGGGATACAGTAAAAAGTATTGTTTCTTGCACGCTATACAAAGCATACCGTTCATAGAGAAAGAAAGGAGAGTGTACAGAATGTAGTGTTACAGTTATAGCTAGGATGTAGAGAAAGATCAACTTAATGTGTGGTAGGTCCATTCAAAAGTCTGATGGCAGCAGGGAAGAAGCTGTTCTCGAGTCGGTTGGTACATGACCCCAGACTTTTGTATCTTTTTCCTGACGGAAGAAGGTGGAAGAGAGAATGTCTGGGGTGCGTGGGGTCCTTGATTATGCTGGCTGCTTTTCCCCGAGGCAGCGGGAAGTGTAGACAGAGTCAATGGATGGGAGGCTGGTTTGCGTGATGGATTGGGCTACATTCACAACCTTTTATAGTTTCCTGCGGCTTTGGGCAGAGCAGGAGCCATGTCAAGCTGTGACACAACCAGAAAGGATGCTTTCTATGGTGCATTAATGAAAGTTGTAGCGGACATGCCAAATTTCCTCCATCTTCTGTGAAAGTAGAGGCGTTGTTGATGCATGCGCTGTCCAATTAAAGATGGCCGTAGGCTCTCGAAGCTGGAGAGGGCAATAGGAGGCCCTCCAGTATTCTGCAGCCTGCCATTACAGGTAAGGGAGAGAGGTGTGGGGTGCGGGGGGAGAGCCATCTTGATGAGACATCTTAGCAACTTTAAAAACTGTCAAATTGGAAAACTAGAGTTATATCAGTTAGGTGGGCAGAGCACTGACCACCACAATCCCTCCCTCCGTCTTGCCACCAGGAGGCAGCATTCAAGCAGTTGGCTTCTTCCCGATGGCCAAAGACCGACTGCCCTTTGACCTTCATTGGCCACCTGCCACGTGTGGGGGTGGGCGGACGGTCCCTCTGCCCTCGATCCCCACCTCTGGGGAAAATGGCCCAGGGGGTGAGATGGTGCCAACGAACAGGCACCCTAGCCAGGTGGCGCGAATTTACACGCCTGCCCCACATCAGATCAAAAATCCAGCCCCTTGTCTTGGGGGGGCGGTGCTGACAAGTGCGGCAGTTGGAACGCTCACGAATTCGAGTTGGCAGCAGAGAGAGAGACAGAGGATAGAGAAAATGGACAGTCGGCTGTGATTCAGTCGTGGGTCGTGAGCTGGGAAACTTCTCTAATCCAGTGAATGATGGAGATGTGTAGACATTCAGAGGAGAGATTGACTCGGTTAGGATTGTTTTCGCTGGAGTTCAGACTAATGAGGGGGGGGATCTCATAGAGACTTATAAAATTCTAACAGGACTAGACAGGGTGGATGCAGGGAGGATGTTCCCGATGGTGGGGGGAGTCCAGTACCAGGGATCACAGTCTGAGGATTTGGGGTAGACCATTTAGGACGGAGGTGAGGAGACATTTCTTCACCCGGTGAGCCTGTGGAATTCATTCCCACAGGAAGTGGTTGATGCCAAAACATTGAATGTATTCCAGAGGCGGCTGGATATAGCACTTGGGGCGAATGGGGTTAAAGGTTATGGGGAGAAAGCAGGATTAGGCTATTGAGTTGGATGATCAGCCATGATGGTGATGAAGGCTCGATGGGCCAAATGGCCTCCTCCTGCTCCTATCTTCTCTGTTTCTATGTTTCAGCTGCATGGGTTTCCTGCGCTGGCAGGTGTGCCCGCGCTCAGAAGCTGTAGACCATGCACACTTTGGGTGGTTTGGGGCGGGCAGAGCACTGGGTTCACCAACGCACCTCCAGAAACATGGGAGACGGGCCAATCGCACTCAGCATCCTGGCTCCTTCAATTCTCCAGAGCCGAACAGCGCCTCGATTTCACACCGCGATAGATACGGAGGTCAGTCCAACTCTTAGGCGAACACTTCTCCGTCTTGAACTCTTCTCATTTCGGGCTCCCAGATTCAAGCCAGCATCAATAAACGCAAAACAAGTCTGCCTCTCTTCTCACAGAAGGTGCCCGAGCCCCAACCCCCAAAAGGGATCCACCACTGTGACATTTTGAGTTCAAGTGTGGGCCACCTTCTTGGCTTCTTTGCTTGGGATTGCTGGGAGTGAACTGGGACATGAGGGGGTAATTACGACCAGTGATTGGAGATGGACGGCCCGGATTTACGTCAGAAATGATCGGAACTGGTGCCACCATGTGATGTTAGTGTACCTTTACGAGATTGTTTTTAAATCATGCTCACAACCTTCGGTGATGCTATTGGTGGGAGGAAGAAATAAAACGGTGGGCAGGTCAGGTGACAAGCATTGATCTTCAGTTTCAGTTTGGAGCTGCAGGTTTTGAGGTTTTAGTTTTAGAAGGGACAGCAAGCTAAAGCGAAGTGTTTTCCCTCTCTCCCTGTTGTTTTGAAAATTCTGCTGGTTCGCTGAAAACAAGATCTTGTTTTCCTGACGGGTGAAAAGCTGCTGTTGTTGGGGGCTGGACCAGAGTGTCTCTGGTGCTTTGGGGAAGCTGTCTTGTCTTCAAACTCTTCGGAGTGAATCCAGAGAACTGCAGACTGCAAACAAAGGACTCAATTTCCAGTGTCACATGAGCATTAGTCTGTGCTGTATTGAACCTGTTTAAAGGGCTTTTGTTGTCTATGTATTTTGGATTTCATTGGAACACATTGGAGATATTCCTGAAGGGTTATACATTATAGTGGTTGTTTTGTTTCTTGTTTTTGTAATTGATAAAAGTTCTTGTTAATTTTCTTACTATACATGTTAACTATATTCTTAAATAAACCTTGTTTGATAAAACCTCCCTCGTGGGTCACTTGAATCATACCTGGAGTGGAACATATCAGGCTTATCCTCGCCAAATTCAAGATTATGATCCCAGCGGGCTTCATAAAAGACTTTGGCATTTCTGACCGGACCCACAATAGTGGCAATGGGGGAAAAAGTGCGCACCAACTCGCTGCAGTGTCTAACCGATTCAGCAACAGAACATTAAACTCAAAGGTGTTTTTATTTATCATTCGTGGGACATGGGCGTCGCTGGCTGGGCCAGCATTTATTGGCCATCCCTAATTGCCTGAGGGCAGTTGAGTGTCAACCACATTGCTGTGGCTCTGGAGTCACATGTAGGCCAGACCGGGTGAGGCTGGCCATTGAAGGAATGCATTGATCTCTGGGGGGTTGTCCTCCAGTGCAAGTTCCAGGAATTTGTGTATTGTTTTGAGAAACAATACCTGCTGCGAGTTCTGACTGTGTCAGTAAGACCGCACATCACTTTTAGCTTGGTTTTGACGGCACTCACTCGAGCGAGAGCCACAGCCCCATTCACATTTCGCTGCCACTCTGTTAATAGAAGGTGTTAGCTCTTCATGGAACCTTATCACCACAAAGCATCTGAAACCAGCTGCACACAGCAAAGGAGCCGGAACTTTGTCACGTGCCTGTGAAGCAAGGCCTTGCGTCAGTGGCCTCACACAGCCAGGAGAGAAGTATCAGTGGATCAAAGATCATCTCATGGAATCAGATAGGAGGGAAGGTGGCCATTCAGCCCGTTATACTAGCCCTGCCTTCTGTTCTTTCCCTATAGCCCCACAATATTTAGCATTTTGAGCCACAGTCACATTCCCCTGTTGCGAAGTGGAATAGAACAATTGTAGATTGGTGTTTGCAAAATTGTACAATGCGAGGGAACGCATTGGTCCCTTTAAAAGGCGGTGCTTTTTCTGTGCTTAGAAAGTTTTAAAAAGTGCAAGTACAGATAGAGTACCCAGAATGAAACATTTGTATCGAAAGGCCAAGCAGCAGGGTTAACAAGGCAACAGGCTTTTGAACTTAAATTCAGCCAATCAATTTTAATTAGGCACTTAGATACCAAGAACCTATTCAATTTGAATCTGATGGGTTTTGGCAATCTAGGACCAATCCTATTGTGGGGGATATTGATCCGTCATCACAAGTATAAAAGAAGGGAGGGCAGTGGGACAAAAGCAGAAAGCAACCGCAAGAGTAACAGCTCTTAGTTCAGCGGTCGGTGAGTCGGTGGCGAGAGCGCGAGAGAGAGAGGCTCTCAGAGCCTCATTTATGTCTTAAGAGAAAGCCTCATCTCGATAGCGAAGGTACCAAAGAAGACAGAAGTTCCAGACAGAAGAATCAACAGAGAAGGTCCAAAATATTCTGGGAGACAACAAACCTGGTCGTAATTTTGAGAGTGACTAAATTCTATTCTGGTAATAAGTGGGAATTGTGTTCACCTGAGCAGCATTCCATTAGAATCGTGTTGTATTCTGGTTTGTTAATAGTTTAGTTAACTTGTTCACTATTAGTTAGATAAATAGTTACTTGTTGACTTGAGTGAGAGTGTCAGGTAGTTATTTTGATTTAACACTAAAAGTTGCTGAAGAGCAGATCACACCACTTCACACGAACAGATTATGAAGCGAGGTACTCCCCTTTGAGTGTTATGTCTCAGACAGGGGGATTGTAAGAAGTCTGCGGAGGCAGAAGTACTTTCACCAGAATCCCTTTATTTACAATTCCCACAGCAGTACACAGAGTGCCGTCACTCTGCAGTCTAGCTTCAGAAGTGCCAGAGGAACTGACACGCCCGGTTAAATACAAGGAAAAGACTCGCTGATTGGCCCATCATTTGACTACTTAATCGGAGTTCATATTCCAATACGCCAACCTCAATGGTCCGATTGAAGCCATTACAGGGATCTACCCCTGCTTTATAACACCCCTTTTAAAAACTACGATTGAACCAACTCCCGGCAGCCTTGTCGGGAACACAATCTAGGGCAGGGGCGGGATTTTCCAGTCACGTTTCCCCCCCCCCCTCTACAAGGCCAGAAAACCCCGCCCGAGGTCAACGGCCCTTTGCGCAGTCCGTGTCCCGGCCGCTACGGTTCCCGTGGCGGGCGGGACGGGGGAAGATTCCGCCCCAGATCGGAGACGGCAAGATCGCGGAGAGGGACCAGATGGATCGGAATGACCCCAGGGATTGAGGGGACGTGGGTTAACGCGGAGACACCGGAGGAGCTGCGATCGCGCACCTTGGAGCGCAGAAGGTGACAGGGAAATCGGATCGAGGGCTTCAGGATTATGGAGGCGTCTGGCCGCGGAGATTAAAGTGTTTTTAGGAGCAGAGCAGTCAGTTACCAAAGATGACAGGAGGTTGCCGGAGGAACCAGAGATGAGGGGTGGGGAGAGGGAGAGAAACTATTCCTCATCTCTGAAGAGGGCTCAGAGTTAAGGTGATTGGCACAGCATATTTACAGTGCAGAAGGAGGCCATTCAGCCCATTGAGTCTGCACTGGCTCTCCAAAGAGAGCATTCTACCTTGTCCCACTCCTCTGCCTTATCCCTGGAACCTTGCACATTCTCTCTTTGCGGATTAGCAATCAGGGCGGCACGGTGGCACAGTGGGTTCGCACTGCTGCCTCACAGCGCCAGGGGCCCGGGTTCGATTCCCGGCTGTGTGGAGTTTGCACGTTCTCCCCGTGTCTGCGTGGGTTTCCTCCGGGTGCTCCGGTTTCCTCCCACAGTCCGAACGATGTGTAGGTTAGGTGGATTGGCCATGGTAAATTCTCCCTCAGTGTACTCAGTGTGGCGACTCGGGGATTTTCACAGTAACTTCATTGCAGTGTTAATGTGAGGCTACTTGTGACACTAATAAATAAACTTAACTTCGTTCCCTTTTTGGATGCCTCGATCAAACCTGTCTGAGGAAGTTTGTTCCAGACTCCAACCACCCTCTGGGTGAAAAAAATCTTTTCCCCACATCACCTCTACCCCTTTTGCCCCTTATTTGGAATCTGTGCCCTGTAGTTCCTGATGTACTACTGAGTAGAAATAGTTTCTCACTATTTACCCTCTTTGTACCCCTCAAGATCTTCAATAAAGAAGCATCGAAACTAGAAGCAGGTGGAGGCCATTCGGCCCTTCGATCCTGCTCCTCCATTCATTACGATCACGGCTGATCATCCAATTCAATATCCTGATTCCCCCTTCCCCCCATATTCCTCGATCCCATCAGCCCCAAGAGCGAAATCTAGGGGTGGCACAATGGTTAACACTGTTGCCTCACAGCGCCAGGGTCCCGGGTTCGATTCCCGGCTTGGGTCACTGTTTGTGCAGAGTCTGCACATTCTCCCTGTGTCTGCGTGGGTTTCCTCCGGGTGCTCCGGTTTCCTCCCACAGTCCAAAGATGTGCGGGGTAGGTTGATTGGCCATGCTAAATTGCCCCTTAGTGTCAGGGGGATTAGCGAGGGGAAGTGCATGGAGTTATGGGGATAGGGAATGGGTGGGATTGTTGTCAGTGCAGACTCAATGGGCTGAATGGTCTCCTTCTATACTGTAGGGATTCTATGATTCTAATTTCTTCTTGAAATCACACAATGTTTTGGCCTCAACTACCTTCTGTGGGAGTGAATTCCACACATTCACCACCCTCTGGTTGACGAAATTTCTCCTCACCTCAGTCCTAAAAGTCCTTATCCTCAAACTATGACCCCTAGTTCTGGACTCCCCCATCATCGGGAACATTCTTTCTGAATCTACCCTGTCTAATCCTGTTAGAATTTTATAAGTTTACCCCTTATCCTCAAACTATGACCCCTAGTTCTGGACTCCCCCACCCTCGGGAACATTCTTCCTGAATCTATCGTGTCTAATCTCCATCAAGTCTCCTCTCAGCCTTATTTTCTCCAAGGAAAACAGTCCCAACCGTTCCAATTTGGGTATGATGCTCTTTTGTAGACTCAGTGCAGACTCGATGGGCTGAATGGCCTCCTTCTGCACTGTCAGGATTTTATGGATCACTGGTGTAACGAAATGCAGCCCTCTTAAGTACATAGCATGCATTCAGAATTCAGGAATTCCTTTTTTTCATGGGACATGGGTGTCGCCAGCTAGCCAGCATTTATTGCCCATCCCTAGTTGCCCTTGGAGAGTCAGTCACATTGCCGTGGCTCTGGAGTCACATGTAGGCCAGACCGGGTAAGGACGGCAGATTTCCTTCCCTAAAGGACATTAGTGAACCAGATGGGTTTTTCCGACAATGGTTTCATCAGTAGATTCCGAATTCCAGATATTTTTTATTGAATTCAAATTCCACCATCTGCTGTGGCGGGATTCGAACCCGGGTCCCCAGAGGATTAGCCGAGTTTCTGGATTAATAGTCTAGCGATAATACCACTAGGCCATCACCTCCCCTGATTGGAAGAGGTGGAACATGGGGCACCAGTTCAGGCCAGCTGGTAACACCTGGGTCTCGGGAGGATTCAGAGGGCACTGATGATAGGAGCAAGGAGGAGGCCATTCAGCCCCTTGAATCCATTCTGCCAATCAGTTTGATTCGGCCAATCTGTAATTGACTCCTATAACTTGGGTCACTGACCCTTAATAAAATCTAACAATGTCAGTTTTGGAATTTTCAATTCATGGAATCCCCACAGCGCAGAAGAAGGCCATTCGGCCCATCGAGTCTGCACCGACCACAATCGCACCCAGCCCCTATCCCCGTAACCCCACACATTTACCCTGCTAATAACCCTGACACTAAAGGGGCAATTTAGCACGGCCAATCCACCTAACCCGCACATCTTTCGGACTGTGGGAGGAAACCGAAGCACCCGGAGGAAACCCACGCAGACACGGGGAGAATGTACAAACTCCACACAGACAGTGACCCGAGCCAGGAATTGAATCCGGGTCCCTGGCGCTGTGAGGCAGCAGTGCTAACCACTGTGCCACCCCTTTTTTTAAAAAATCGTCATATTCTGCAGCACCAGGTGACTCTCATTGAATCCCTCCAGTGCAGGAGGAGGCCATTTGGCCCATCGAGTCTGTATTGACTCTCCGACAGGGCATCTTACCTGGGCCCTATCACCCCGCCCTATTCCCGTAAACTAATGTACTAAGCCCACTCATCCCTTTAACCTGCACGTCTTTGGACACTCGGGTGCAATTTAGCATGGCCAATCCACCTCAGCTGCACATCTTTGGAGTGTGGGAGGAAACCGGAGCACCCGGAGGAAACCCACACAGACACAGAGAGAACGTGCAAACTCCACACAGACAGACAGTTACCCAAGCCGGGAATCGAACCCGGGCCCCTGTGAGACAGCAGTGCTAACCACTGTGCTACCCAATGGAGTTTTGAATTGCTCCCCCAGCTCCAAACATCTCGTCGAGGGAGAGAGGGAGTTCCAGGTTTCCACGCCTCCTTGCGTTTCAAGAAGTGTTCCGATTCTCATATTGCCAAGTGTCACTTCTGGCTTTTCAGTTCTCCCTCTGGCGACCAAACAAGTGCGGTCGTTAACTCTCAATCCACTTCCAGGCAGAGAGATGAGTCTCATTTCCTCGGCGAAAGATGCCAATTGGCTCCAATTCAGTGACCTGTCACCGTGGGGGGCTCTTCCACATAATCCATTATCCGTCGGTGAAAAAAATGTATTCTTGGCAGCCAGATTTGGCAACAGCGAGCGGTGGGATTGGGGGTTGCTATGGGGAGGGAGGTGCACAATCCCTTCACTTGCTGACCTCTGGACAGTCTGTTGCCCCATGCCTCCATTGGGAAGTTTAAAGTTTATTTATTAGTGTCACAAGTAGGCTTACATTAACGCAGCAATGAGGTTACTGTGGAAATCCCCATGTACAGCCTGTCCATACGTGAGCTGCCTGCGGAGCCAGGATTCCGCTCTGCCCTTCTCTTCCATGCTGGCCCCTCCTTAGTGTCTCCAGTCAAAGGAAGCACAAGGCTCGAGAAGCAAGTGAAGGTTGCCATTGAAGCAAATCGCCTCGCCGGCGCCTCCTTCAGCCCCACCACCCTCTTGTGCTCCTCTGGTTCCACCCTCTCGCACACATTACCAATCATAGAATCCCTACAGTGCAGAAGGAGGCCATTCAGCCCATCGAGTCTGCACCGACCACAATCCCACCCAGGCCCTATTCCCGTAACCCCATGCATTTACCCCAACTAGTCCCCCTGAGACTAAGGGGCAATTTAGCACGGCCAATCCGCCTAACCTGCACATCTTTGGACTGTGGGAGGAAACCGGAGCACCCGGAGGAAACCCACGCAGACACGGGGAGAATGTGCAAATTCCACACAGACAGTGACCCAAGCCGGGAATCGAACCCGGGTTCCTGGCGCTGTGAGGCAGCAGAGCTAACCACTGGCGGCTGAGCATCTAGTCACCAAAACCTGATTGGGGCGGCACGGTAGCAGAATGGTTAGCACTGCTGCCTCACAGTGCCAGGGACCCGGGTTCGATTCCCGGCTTGGGTCACTGTCTGTGTGGAGTCTGCACGTTCTCCCCGTGTCTGCGTGGGTTTCCTCCGGGTGCTCCGGTTTCCTCCCACAGTCTGAAAGACGTGCTGGTTAGGGTGCATTGGCCGTGCTAAATTCTCCCTCAGTGTACCCCGAACAGGAGTGTGGCGACTAGGGGATTTTCACAGTAACTTCATTGCAGTGTTAATGTCAGCCGACTTGTAACACTAATAGACAAACTTTAAACTTCTCTATAATTCCCACACTGTCCCTAACACCCCTCACGCAAGACATCCCTGAAAACCAAACCTTTTGCGACCAAACTTTGGTTCAAATAATATCATTTGGTACCCCCTTGCGTGACTAGGTAGTGAATCGTCTTTTATACTGCTCCTGTGAAACACCCTGGCATAGAATCATAGAATCCCAACAGTGCAGGAGGCCGCCATTTGGCCCATCGAGTCTGTACTGACACCAATCCCACCCGTCCTCGTAACCCCACGTACTTAACCTGCTAATCCCCCTAATCTACACGTTTTGAGACACTAAAGGGCAATAATACCATGGCCAGTCAACCTAAGCACGTTTTTCGGACTGTGGGAGGAAACCGGAGCACCCGGAGGAAACCCACGCAGACACGGGGAGAATGTGCAAACTCCACACAGTCAGTGACCCCAAGCCGGGAATCGAACCCAGGTCCCTGGCGCTGTGAGGCAGCAGTGCCAACCACTGCGCTGCCCCGAGTCCTAATGCCAACAATAATTTAACAAATCGAAGAGGGCAACAAAACACAGCAATCTCAGCGGAAACGTATCAGACCGTGATCCCAGGGGTCTACCATGCACCCCAGGCCCATCAACAACCTCGGACTGTGATGTGGTAAGTGGTTGGAAAGGGTGTATTTAATCGATTGCCCTCCAGCCGGCCATAGGAGCAGGGGAGGCCATTCAGCCCCTCAGTCCGTTACTGCCGTTCACCCAGATCATGGCCTGATGCGTACAAGTCCGTTTCAGACCTCCCCCCTCAGTATATGTTTATAACCCCTTCCAGTGTACTGGTTGTCAGTCAACTGCTGAGCATTAATGGGTGGGTGGGGTGGGATCATGGCAAAAATTCCTCCCCCCCTCCCTCTCAATCATCCCCTTCACACTTTGTATTCAACTTTCACAATTAAATGACTTCATATTCGGGGGTGGGGGAGGGAATGACATACGTGGGGAATAGCACCTTAAATGAGTCGTGTGGTTGACACTCACACCATATATATCTTCGAATCATCAAACGTCTCACCACATATTGATGTCACGTAGCTTCCCCTCCAGAAAAAGAATAGATATTTTAACCCATCAACTCCCTTTCGAGCTAGCAAACTGCTAGATGGAACATATTAATAGGTTGGAACAGAAGTAACTTGCTCCATTTTCCCATCAAATTAAATACTTCCAAGGAAAGGGAAATCATGTTATCAAAACTCAAGGTGTCTTAATAATCACCCCTGGCAGCACATAAAACATCGTCAAAAATCAAAACCGTTT
The DNA here is from genome assembly GCF_964213995.1 of Mustelus asterias. NCBI lineage: Eukaryota > Metazoa > Chordata > Chondrichthyes > Carcharhiniformes > Triakidae > Mustelus > Mustelus asterias. The sequence goes on along the minus strand of NC_135834.1, from coordinate 5,704,652 downwards.
CACCCATGCTTCTTTCGGACAGGTTCCACCTATTGTAGGTTAGCCTGAATTGAGAGGATGATTTATTATTGTCACATGTATTGGGATACAGTGAAAAGTATTGTTTCTTGTGCGCAATGCAGACAAAGCATACCATTCATAGAGAAGGAAAGGACAGAGTGCAGAATGGAGAGTTACAGTCATAGTTAGGGTGTAGAGAAAGATCAGCTTAATATTTGATTTATTATTCTCACATGTATTGGGATACAGTGAAAAGTATTGTTTATCGCGCACTATACAGGCAAAGCATACCATTCATAGAGTACATAGGGGAGAAGGAAAGGAGAGGGTACAGAATGTAGTGTTACAGTTATAGCTAGGGTGGAGAGAAAGATCAGCTTAATATTTGATTTGATTTATTATTGTCACATGTATTGGGGTACAGTGAAAAGTATTGTTTCTTGCGCGCTATACAGACAAAGCATACCGTTCATAGAGTACATAGGGGAGAAGGAAAGGAGAGGGTTCAGAATATAGGAAAGGAGAGGGTGCAGCACATAGTGTTAGCCTGATGCTACTCACATAGCAGTGAGTTTCCCCCCCCTTGTCAACAGAAGCCCTTCCTCCAATCACTCCAAATGGAATGGTGAATTGGAAGTTTTGCAAAAACGAGACAGAAGCATTTGTGGAGGACAAGGTCTCCAAAACAGGCGGCTTTACATTACGAGATGTCCTGTCCTGCTTTGGGAACCATCAGACACAAACCTCCCCCCGCGAGTTGTTTGACTCCAAAAGGCTTCCCTTTTGCCTACAAACTTTCTGTCCAAGTCAGGAACCCAGTTCCTGAGACCTCCCCTCTCCCTCCTTTTTTTTTTGTAGGTGTTTGCCTACCTGTTTGTGGTTGCGAGGTAAGGTGCTTCCGGAGTAAGCGAGGCTCTGGTAAATTTCGGAGCTTTTGTAAGTTTCGTTGCTTTTGTAAATGGCACTCTCCGCCCCAGGATCCGCACTGCTGTAGTCTTCCTTATGGTTTAACTTTTTCACTCTTCGCAAAGTCATTTTGTGTGTGTGTGTATTTTTTAATTCCCTTCCCTATACAATTCTCATTCCATTGTGTTCCTGTGAATGGGATTGAAATAAACAGCCAGAAGCTTGTCTCCCGAGTACCAAAGCAGGACTGACACAACGGTTTATTAAAGCGTTTAAGCCCAGACGGATGTTACAGTTACACCCCCCTCCTCTCCCCACGTGGTCGAGGTGTGGTTACAGCTTCATTTCCCTCTCAAATGATAAGAATCTGCAAAAGCTTTGTTTCATATCATTCCTTCACTCCCCCCCCACTCAAGCTCCAGAAAATAAGCCTTGCCACCTATCTATGTACCACTGCCCTGAACAGGCAGCGCGTTGACACGGAACAAGAGGATTTTCTTTCTTGGGTAATCCTCACAGCTACCGCCTGAGAGGGGCTGGGAATAATTAGGATTCAACCCAGGCTTTCGAAAGGGGATTAGACATCAGAAAAGGAACGGTGTGCCCGGGTTCTGAGAAGAAGACGGAAGGAAAAGGCACTGGAGATGGGCCAAATGGCCTCCTGCTGTGCCGTACCAGAACTCCCCCTGAGAAGGTGGTGGTAAGCCGCCTTCTTGAACCCACTGCAGTTCCAGGTGGTGCAGGTACACCCACAGTGCTGTTAGGGAGTGAGTTCCAGGATTGTTATTGGACATCAGTCAGTCCGTGTGGTGTAGGTACACCCACAGTGCTGTTAGGGAGGGAGTTCCAGGATTGTTATTGGACATCAGTCAGTCCATGTGGTGCAGGTACACCCACAGTGCTGTTAGGGAGTGAGTTCCAGGATTGTTATTGGACATCAGTCAGTCCGTGTGGTGTAGGTACACCCACAGTGCTGTTAGGGAGGGAGTTCCAGGATTGTTATTGGACATCAGTCAGTCCATGTGGTGTCGGTACACCCACAGTGCTGTTAGGGAGGGAGTTCCAGGATTGTTATTGGACATCAGTCAGTCCATGTGGTGTAGGTACACCCACAGTGCTGTTAGGGAGGGAGTTCCAGGCTTTTGACCCAGCGACAGTGAAGGAACGGCGATATATTTCCAAGTCAGGATGGTGAGTGGTTTGGAGGGGAACTTGCAGGTGGTGGTGTTCCCAGGTATCTGCTGCCCTTGTCCTTCTAGATGGAAGTGGTCGTGGGTTTGGAAGGTGCTGTCTAAGGAGCCTTGGTGAGTTGATGCAGTGCATCTTGTAGATGGTACACACTGCTGCTACTGAGCGTCGGTGGTGGAGGGAGTGATCATTGAATCCTACAGTGCAGAAGGAGGCCATTCGGCCCATCGAGTCTGCACCAAAAACAATCCCACCCAGGCCCTATCCCCATAACTCCATGCATTTACCCTAGCTGGTCCCCCTGACGCTGAGAGGCAATTTAGCACGGCCAATCCACCTAACCAGCACATCTTTGGACTGTGGGAGGAAACCGGAGCACCCGGAGGAAACCCACGCAGACACGAGGAGAATGTGCAAACTCCACACAGACAGTGATCCAAGCCGGGAATCGAACCAGGGTTCTTGGCACTGTGAGGCAGCAGTGCTAACCACTGTGCCACCGTGCCGCCCGTATGAATGTTTGTGGATGGGGTGCCATTCAAGCGGGGCTGCTTTGTCCTGGACGGGTTCGAGCTTCTTGAGTGTTGTTGGAGCTGCACCCATCCAGGCAAGTGGGGAGCATTCCATCACACTCCTGCGGAAGGAGGTCATTCGGCCCATTGTGTCTGCACCAGTTCTCCAAACGAGCATCATGACTCAGTGGCATTCTGCTGCCTTTTGGCCTGTGCCCCTGCACATTGCTTCTGTTCAAGTGATCATCTCGAGCCTTTTGCTTGCCTCGATTGGAACAGATGACGCAAGCCTTTTCGAAAATCAAAAATTCTGATTTAATTCTGGAAAATTTGACCTGTAAATCAAACTGGGTATCCGCCTGTTTGAATTGGGCCTTATTATTGGAATGTATTATTGCCCACCCAATTAGAGTGAGCAGCGATAGCCCGGAATTCCTCTTAATTATAGTGTTTCTCTGGCTGTTGTATGTAAACATTTGGTGTGATACATCAGATGTGTTAGCGTAGTGGGTGGTGTGTCGTGGTTAGCCTGCTTGTCACCTCTTTGTGTACAGCTCTCAGCACTGGCGAGCAGTAAAACCATTACACAAAGGAGTGTGTACGCTGCTCCTGCCAGGACAAGGGCCCTTCCTTAGCAAGGCCATTGTAGTGCTTCCTACTTACCGACACATGAGAACTGGGTTACTTCGTGGACCCATGAAACGGCATGGTGGCCCAGTGGTTAGCACTTCTGTGTCACAGCGCCAGGGACCCGGGTTCGAATCACGGCTTGGGTCACTGTCTGTGTGGAGTCTGCATTATCTCCCCCGTGTCTGCGTGGGTTTCCTCCGGGTGCTCCGGTTTCCTCCCACACTCCAAAGATGTGCAGGTTAGGTGGATTGGCCATGATAAATTGCCCCTTAGTGTCCAAAGATGTGCAGGTTAGGTGGATTGGCCATGCTAAATTGTCCCTTAGTGTCCAAAGATGTGCAGGTTAGGTGGATTGGCCATGCTAAATTGCCCCTTAGTGTCCAAAGATGTGTAGGTTAGGTGGATTGGCCATGCTAAATTGCCCCTTAGTGTCCAAAGATGTGTAGGTTAGGTCGATTGGCCATGCTAAATTGCCCCTTAGTGTCCAAAGATGTGTAGGTTAGGTGGATTGGCCATGCTAA
>NC_135834.1:5690895-5693395 GCF_964213995.1 Mustelus asterias | reverse complement strand
CCTACATGTGACTCCAGAGCCACAGTAATGTGGTTGACTCTCAACTGGCTCTGAAATGGCCGAGTGAGACACTCGGTTCAAGGACAACTGGGGATGGGCAATAAATGCTGGCCAACCAGCGACACCCATGTCCCACTCATCAAAAAAAGCGAAATGTTCCGATCAATAATTGGTTGGTGTTCTGAGTCAGTCTGATGTAATGCAGGGGGGAAGGTCACAGAGGCCCGGACCTCTGATGGGGAGGGGGCGCCATGTTGTTTGGAGTGTAAATACTGTGAGGGTGGAGTTGGATTTTTATTGAATGTATTAAATTCCTTCAAAGTTTTTTTTATTCACTCGTGGGGCAGGGGCGTCGCTGGCTGGCCAGCATTTATTGCCCATCCCTAGTTGTCCCTTGAGAAGGTGGTGGTGAGCCGCCATCTTGAATCGCTGCAGTCCATGTTCTGTGGGTTGACCCACAATGCCGTTAGGGAGGGAAATCCAGGATTTTGACCCAGCGACTGCGAAGGAACGGCCGATATATTTCCAAGTCAGGATGGTGAGTGGCTCGGAGGGGAATCTCCAGGTGGTGGTGTTCCCAGGTATCTGCTGCCCTTGTCCTTCTAGATGGAAGTGGTCGTGGGTTTGGAAGGTGCTGTCTAAGGATCTTTGGTGAGTTGCTGCAGTGCATCTTGTAGATGGTACACACTGCTGCTACTGAGCGTCGGTGGTGGAGGGAGTGAATGTTTGTGGATGGGGGGCCAATCAAGCGGGGCTGCTTTGTCCTGGATGGTGTTGAGCTTCTTGAGTGTTGTTGGAGCTGCACCATCCAGGCAAGTGGGGAGTATTCCATCACACTCCTGACTTGTACCTTGTAGATGGTGGACAGGCTTTGGGGAGTCAGGAGGTGAGTTACTCTCCGCAGGTTTCCCAGCCTCTGACCTGCTCTTGTAGCCACTGTGTTTATGTGGCTGGGTCCAGTTGAGTTTCTGGTCAATGGTAACCCCAAGGATGTTGACAGTGGGGGATTCATAGAATCATAGAAACCCTACAGTGCAGAAGGAGGCCATTCGGCCCATCAAGTCTGCACTGACCACAATCCCACCCAGGCTCCATCCCCGTAACCCCATGCATTTACTCTGCTGATCCCCCTGACGCTAGGGTCAATTTAGCATGGCCAATCAACCCAACCCGCACACCTTTGGACTGTGGGAGGAAACCGGAGCACCCGGAGGAAACCCACGCAGACACAGGGAGAACGTGCAGACTCCACACAGACAGTGACCTGAGGCTGGAATTGAACCCGGGTCCCTGGCGCTGTGAGGCAGCAGTGCTAACCACTGTGCCACTCTGGTGAATCCAGTTGAGTTTCTGATAACTCCAGGGATGTTGACAGTGGGGGATTCAGTGAAGATGACACCATTGAATGTCAAGGGGCGGTGGTTAGAGTGTCTCTTATTGGAGATGGTCATTGCCTGGCATTTGTGTGGCGCAAATGTGGGGTAGGACATCACAGAGCTTGAACATGAAGCTTCCGGAAGGAGCAAGCTTAGGTTTTAAAAGCCTACAGGCTGGCGAGGGAAGGAAGGAGTGAATTGGATGAGAAAGCCTGCAGTTTTGAGGTCCAGGAGGAGATGGAGGCTGAAGGTTTCCTGTCTCGCCCGCCGCGGGAATCGCAGCGGGCGAAACAGAAGACTTGGAGGACCATTGAAAGATCTGATGAGCTCGGACGGGAATTTTGTACACGTGCAGTCGCAGAATCCTGCCCTGAGTTCACGAGATGGTGGAACATAGAAGATAGGAGCAGGAGGAGGCCATTCGGCCCTTCGAACCTGCTCCGCTATTCATCACGATCATGGCTGATCATCCAACTCAATAGCCTAATTCTGCTTTCTCCCCATAACCTTTAACCCCATTCGCCCCAAGTGCTATATCCAGCCGCCTCTGGAATACATTCAATGTTTTGGCATCGACTACTTCCTGTGGGAATGAATTCCACAGGCTCACCGGGTGAAGAAATGTCTCCTCATCTCCGTCCTAAATGGTCTACCCCGAATCCTCAGACTGTGACCCCTGGTTCTGGACTCCCCCCACCATCGGGGACATCCTCCCTGCATCTATCCTGTCGAGTCCTGTTAGAATTTTATAAGTCTCTATGAGATCCCCCCCTCATTCATCTGAACTCCAGTGAAAACAATCCTAACCGAGTCAATCTTTCCTCATACATCAGTCCCGCCATCCCCGGAATCAGCCTGGTAAACCTCCGCTGCACTCCCTCGAGAGCAAGAACATCCTTCCTCTGAAAAGGAGACCAAAATATTCCAGGTGTGGCCTCCCCAAGGCCCTGTATAATTGCAACAACACATCCCTGCTCCTGTCCTCGAAACCTCTCGCAATGAAGGCCAACATACCATTTGCCTTCTTTACCGCCTGCTGCACCTGCATGCTCACCTTCAGCGACTGGTGCACAAGGACACCCAGGTCCCTCTGCACACTCCCCTCTCCCAACTTACAACCGTTC